>NC_052061.1:3673429-3905929 GCF_903992535.2 Arvicola amphibius | reverse complement strand
CCCTCACTGCACAATTCCTCTCTGTATGGTCCTGGGAAACCACCATTTAACTATGGGTCTTTGAGTTTTTAACTACTCTCAATGCCTCATAGGAAGAGGATCATCTACTGAAGCTTTGTTTACTCTTCATTCCGAGCCAAGACTATGCCTAAGATACTTTTCCTGATTTACTGAGCTTAGAAAGCTGACACTCCGTGCTGTATGTCAGAGCAGAAAGCATGAAAGATCAAAACCACTGGTGAAACCGAGCATGATAATCAGGCAGTTCAGTGTCATCAAGCTTTGGATGTGCATTAACATCTTCTTGAATTTTTGGCTGACAGCAATTTCCACAGAAGAAGCAGGAATCAGAAAGTCAGACACTCCATCATCATATCCTCTGACACTCAAGCTCTTGCGAATGAAGAGGTGAGCAGAGGCAGCCGTGCTGGAGCGGGTGGAGGAGCGCACTGTGTGCCTAGGGGACACTGGGAACTTCTCGTTTGCCAACCTGATTTTAGCCTTCTCATTGACGTTATAAAGCGGTTATTACTGGGCTTGCTTTATAGCGAGGAACCTGGGACTAGGAGAGTGGATTGTCCTGCTCAACACCCAGCCCAGCACTGATGAACAGCAGCAGTCAAACTTTGTTTTGTTCTACCCTTCTTTCTGTTGGGCAGAATGGGCTGTGGCAATACACGTAGGGCACACACTGTCCTTTAAGCAGTTCAGTTAGGTTAACTGATGATGATAATGCTACATATCTATCAAACATTAGATATAAGGAGTGAAACCAGGTTGTCAGAAATAAGCCCCAGTTCCCCCCAGACTTGGGCTGTCCTTTCGCAGAAGCTCACAAAACTGCAGCGAAGAAGAAGGTGGGAGGCCGGAGGTTCCGCGCACACACAAACAGCGCATGTTGTGACATGTTACAAAGCTTTCCTCCTAGGAGACAAAGGTCAGGGGTTATTTCACAGAAGCCCTTGAATGACCCACCTAAGAACTTGTTCTTAATTTGGTAAGCAACCAGGGGGGTTTGAAGAACCTTGATTGAAGGCGGCCAGAGCTGTGCTTTTAGAAAAATCAATGCATACATTAGAAGGCGAAGCCCTGGATGTGAGCACTCTCTCTCCACACTACTAAAATTGGAATGACTTTATTGCCTCTCGGCATCCCCTTGACCCTTTCTCAATATCAATTGGGAAACCCACTGTTATTTAACATTTAATAGCAGGCATTCTTTTTCCTTAAAGATGTCTGGCTAGTACGGCTGGGATTTTCAACTTTTGCGTGTGCTGTGCAGAAGAACACATTTTAATACTGTCAGAGCAGCGTTTCAGTGAAGGGTGAAATGTAAAATCCTACAGGCGATTTCTTAGGTGATCTTTTTTCCTTAGGTGACTTTTCAATAGATGGAAATAAAAACTATGTTGCAATGAAGATATACATAAAATGCACATTATATCTATAATAGGATTTTTTTTTTTAAAGATTGTGCACCGCGGGCAATTTTCTTTCTCAGTGCATTCTCCTTCCTAACACTAGAGGTCACTGAGACCCTGCCTTTAACTTACTTCCCCATTGTTCATCTTCTGAGTGACATCTGAATTCCTGTTGGGGACTTGTGTTTTTCTTTATGAATAATACAGTTCCCCTCTCTTAACCTGCTAATGTTGGTTTGTCGCATCCCTTATTACACTGATAGTCTAATTGACAAATTAACTTGTGTTAGTTTGCCAGATACTAGCACAAAGCAGATTTTTCTTCATCACCTCAATGGTTGATGTCAGCAATACAGAGGGCAGGTTTACGGGATGCAGAATGGTTCTAATTTCAGAAAAATCGATGTTACAGCCACAGTGTGCAGACTTCACTTTTTCAGATGTTATATGTCCAGTCATATGAAGTGGGCTCGATTTTTAACATACGTTATGCATCTTTTACATAAACTCAAATATTAGTTTTGTTCTTTTCAATAGTTAGCTTGTCCATTCGGTGCTCACTTTTTTATTCTGGCATTGTTGAGACAAGGTCTCAGTATATACTGTAGTGGGGGTGATAATAATTTACTACGTGGCCCAGACTAATCTGAACCTTTGGTCCTTCGGCTTCAGCCTCTTGAACACTGAGATTACAGGCGTATATTATCACATTCAGCTCGGTTGTCACTAGTTTATTGAATATACATAGTGTGCAATCATTGAAGAGGACACCGAGTTGCATGATAGTAAAAATCGGTCAGCAGACTTTTTATTCACACGTGCCTGAACCCTTCTATGTTGTAATGGTAGAAATGGGTCTACTTGGCCGAGTACGGTGGTACATATCTGTAATTCCAGGACTTAGAACTGAGGCAGGAGAACCACAAGTTCAAGTTCTGGAATGAGAATACCTCTCAGGGGAAAAAGAAGTAAAAGAAAAGAAATTAATTTACTGAACTTCTTTATGGCAATCAACTCTAAGCAGCAACCCCAAGAAATGTCTGTTCTTGGGTTTCTATGTAGCTAGCTAGCACTTAGATGGTGTGAAGAAAAAGAATTTCCTGGTTACCCACAGCTGGGTGGCTGCTAAGGCCTGCCCATCACATCACCTGGCAAACTGAGCATCTTCATAAACTTTTCAGAGTATTTTTTTTGATAAATGATTGTGATGTATTTACGTTCATAGCAAGCATTCAGACTGTTGTGCTAAATAGATAAGCTTTTACTTTCTTTTTTCCTTTCCTGTATAGTCCAGAATGGCACGTTTCAGTGTGACTCAGAGCTGGCTGCAGAATGTTTAGAAACACATTTCTTTCTTTTTCTCAAACTTTGTTTTAATTTATTCTTGTATCTTTTTTTATATCAAGCATCTCCATCCCATTCAGTCCCCTGTTCCTTCGTATCTGCCTTTTGCCCTTGCAACACCTCTCCCCACCAAATAAAATAAAATTTAAGAGAGAAAAAACAAGAAAAAAGAAAAATCAATCTCATTATAGACGCTGTAGTCTGACACAATACGTCATGCAGTAAACTCTTTTAGCCATATATCTTTACTTGCAAGTGTTCATTGCAAAGTGTCAATGGTTTGGTTTCAGGCCTCTGGTTTCTGCTACACTACCAATGCTGGGCTCTCACTTGAACTCCTCTTGGGTATCCTGATTTTGCCCTGTGTCATGGAGATCCTGCAGCTTTGGGACTGCAGGACCTGTCCCTTCATGTGCTCCAGCAGCAGACAGATGGGGTGGATGCTGGGGGTGGGTCAACTCATAACCCTGGTTCTGGGCCTGAGTAGTTGTAGGGCTGGTCAGTTGCCAGTTCTCCCTTGTCCCCACCACCAGGGTGAGCTCTCCTGCATTGCCCTGGCTAGTTCCCCTCTTGCTCACAACCCTGTGGCTGGCTCACCCACTCCTCAGCCAGCAGGATTGGTTCTATTGTACTGCTAGGTAAGGTGCAGGACTGGCTCTTCTGAGGGTTGTAGCTGGTGGGGGACAGGGACAGCTCTCCTGCTCTTACGGTCTCAGGGCCAGGTCTCCCATCTGCCTCAGGCATTGATGGATGAGGGAGCATCTTTTCCCCACCCATGTTGCCATGTGACAGATGAGTAACGTGGACAGTTATCACAGGTTTACAGCTTCGGGGTTGACTCATCCATACCTCTGCCAACAGGATTGGCTCTATCGTAGACATGCATTTCTATTCCATGTCTCAGAGCTTCTGACCAGAAGTTATGGTGTGAAGCCCTATAAGGTCTGTTCATAGCAATTTCCAGGCAATACATAAACCCTTTACAAGCTGTTGGCCTGGAGAACAGAGCACCACACGTGGAGTTGGGACTCTCAACTTCTGGATTTAGCTTTGACACAAACTTGTAGTGTGGAGCTGCGGGCTGGCTTCCCACCGCCCGGCTCCCGCACGGCTAGCTTATACCCCGAAATAACAACACACAAATTGTATTCTTTTAAATACTGCCTGGCCCATTATTTCTAGCCTCTTATTGTCTAATTCTCACATCTTGCTTTAACCCATTTCTAATAATCTGTGTAGCACCACGAAGTGGTGCCTTACCGTTTAGTTTCTAGCATACGTCCATCTTGGGCTGGAGCTTCATCGCATCTGGTTGCAGAGGCAGGGCAATTGTCTGAGTCATCTACCTCACTTCCTTCTTCCTGTTCTGTCTACTCCACCCACCTATTTTCTAACCTATTAGGCCAAGCAGTTTTCTTTATTAATTAACCAATGAAATCAACAGATTGATAGAAGACCCGCCTCCATCACAAACTAGTTGTAGAAAGAAGGGCACATGCTTTCCCCATTGTCAGTATTTATATTTCAAAGCATTGATGATAACTTCACTATGGCCATTTAAAAATAATTGCAAACCAGCTGTGCAGTGGTGGTGCACACCTTTAATCCCAGCACTCCGGAGGCAGAGGCGGGTGGATCTCTGTGAGTTCGAGGCCAGCCTGGTCTACAAGAGCTGGTTCCAGGACAAGTTCCAAAACTACAGAGAAACCCTGTCTCGAAAAACCAAAAAAAAAAAAAAAAAAAAAAAAAAAAAAAAAAAAATAATTGCAAACTATTGCTTGTGAGAATTGTTTTGCTCAATTTCTCCGCCTTTCGTTCTCCACTGTTCTGAGTTCAAAGTAGTTTAAGTTGGCATTCCCAGATGATACCATTTTCTCCCATGATTCCCTAGGGTATATATGCTGTGCTCCAGATCTTCTTTCTTCATGGGTCAGCTTGCTAACCACTCTTCATCCTTCAGCTTCCAGCTCGACCATTGTAACAGAGGAGCTTCACCTCACTCCAGCACCTCTGAGTGGAGCTGGTGAGTCCTCTTAAGGTCTTCCATGTTACCTCGGGTATAGCGCTCTTCACGCCATTTCAGGGCTCTTACTGGCTCTTTAGACAGCTGTTTCCCTCAGAGGAGATAAAGTCTTGCTCATCATTGTGACCCTGTTACCCTGCACTTTGCAGACAATGCGAGGATTCACCAAATGTTTGATGCATGCCTAAATCTATACATTCACAGATATTTCTCTTTTTAGATAATGAGTTCCTAGATGGATATCTTTACTATTTTTGCTTTTTTGAAATCATTTTTCTCACATTATAGGTGAGTTTTAATGAATGTTAAATTGCACAAGAATGAAACAATTAGAATAAAAAAAACCTTACTTTTCTCCTAAAGTGTCTCCAGGTTCTAAGTTCAACTCTTTGTATTTTTGAATTGTTCAGTTGCTATAATTGAATGTGGTTTCAATAACATTTAAGGCGTAGAAGTGCATTTCGTCCAGGGACTGTACTAACTACATTTCATGGTTTATTTTTTTGTTGCAGTTCTCACAATGACCTACGGTGTAAGTTTTATGTTATTGGCATTTTACAGAGCCAGATTCTGAGGTTTGACTAAGCAAGGTCATATATTTAGAGATAAATCGGGGACTCACACTCATTATATTAGTCTAGGAAAAACCATTTCAAGCAGAGAAGGCCTTTAGCAGTGGAGTCGAGCTAACTACGACAATGTATACTGTATGGAGGTATCAGAAAGCAGAAGACAATGAATGTCCTTGTCCCAGAGACAAGATGTCTGGAGCTGTCCTAAGATAGAGTGAACTTGCGAAAGCTTACTGGTGTGCCACAACATTGCGGCAGACGTGTGCATCACATGTCCTTGGCAGAACTCAGGCCGGCATAGAAACTGTCTTACTGTTAGGCTGCCAAGACTCAGACTAAAAGGAGGCAGTTCTTGATGGGTGAATTGAGTCCTTCATGCTTCTAGAAACCTGGGTCTTCAAAGACAAGACTTTGTAGGTTAGTTTTGCTGGTGGGCAGGTGGGATAGTTGACTGACTTTGTCTCAGTGCCTGCTACAGTTATATGCACTAACAGTTTATCCAAGCAGCAAGGATCATTTTTTTCCAGTTTGGCTCTGTGTGGAGGTGGTATCCATGGCCAGTTTAATTTGGCCACTGGACCTCAATAACTCAAACTGAGGCTTCTTTTACTTGCTGTTAGTGACTTTATCAGGAGCAACTTAAAGACTCTTTAGCCTAGGCATTTGTAATGATGAGTCTTCGGTCACTTACAAAGACATGTTCCCTATGGCTTAAACTTGAGTTGAGTGCCATGGACTGAACAAGGGTAAAACCCCCAACTCTAACCCCTAATGTGATGGTATTTGGAGGTGGAACTTTTGGGAGGCAACTAGGGTTAGGTAAAGCCACAAGGTTATGGCCCTCGTGATGAAACTAGTACCCTTGTAGAAGGAGGAAGCTGCAGGAGATCTCTCCTTCTTTCTGTACTGGAGTTTATACCTTGAGAGGGGCTCTAAGGAAACCAAGAAGAGGGTTGACAAGAACCAAACCAAGCCAGCCACAGACTTCAAGACTCTGTGACTGTGAGAATAAATGCCACGGTCTTTTACATTAGAGCAGACCAAACTAAGACATAGAGTTTATTCTGGAGATGATTATAGAAAACTTAGGTGTGAGAATGAGGTGGTGGTGGTGGGGGAGACAGCACAGCAAGCGTTAATGAGTTATTTACTGCTTAGATTGTCCCACTGTGCTGGAGATGTATCCCAGTGGCAGAACATTTGATGAAGATGTGAAAGGCCCTGGGGTTGAACTCAGCATATGTGCTGGATAGTTTTTTTTTTTTTTTTTTTTTTTTTTTTTTTGTCAACTTGATACAAACTCGGGTCATCTGGTAAATCTGGTAAGAGGGAAACTCCGTTAGGAAGATTAGCTTGTAGGTAAGTCTGCAGAGGCATTTTATTGCTTAATAATGTTGTGGGAGGGTTCAGCACATCATGGGAGTGCCACCCCTGGGTGGGTGTTCCATAAGAAAGCAGGCCTTGGGGAGCAAGACAGTATCCGGTGTTTCTCCATGGTTTCTGCTTCAGTTCCTGCCTGCAGGTTCCTACCTTGATCTCTACCCTGACTTCCCTTCAGGATGGACTATAAGATATAAAATAAAATAATCCCACTTACGGTGTTTTATCACAGCAATAGAAAGCAAGCTAAGATCTTGTGGTAGAAAAAAGAAATTCTCTTGGCAGCTAGAGAAGCCGAGACAATGAGACATAGATTTTTGTCCTAGGGAGGATGGTAATCACCTTGGGGCTATGGAGATGCCTCATTTCTGTGTTCTCTCTTCTTGTGGTTGAGGTGCTTCTGCAAGTTTTGAGAGCAGAGTTCCCAGCAGCACGAGGGAACTGTCCACCACCCTAGTGCTGAAGTTCTGTTTTCTGGAGAGTATTTGACAGGCAAAAAGAGTTCCTTAGCAAGAGTAGCCAAAATGATGAACCATTTCATGTTCTAAGGGCCCATTTTTGTGTGTTGGCATCATTTTTGTGTGTTTTGAGATATTACAACTTTATCAAGTGATATTCAGCTTAAGTTTGGTATTATCATCAATCTCTTTTAAAAATACACTGTATAGAACTCTCCAGGAATGAATAAAACTATTAAATTCTCTGAATATTAATTTCTGGAGAGGTTTAAAAGAACTCCAAAAGTGAGATAGAATTTTAACTTTAATTTTCTTTGGACAGGTATTGTTTGCTTTTTATTTCAGTCTAAGTTAGCATCAAACTTATGAGTTCAAACAATCTTCCTGCTCCTGCTGAATCTCAGGTATGAGGTGCCATGCCTGATTAAAACTATGGTTTTAAAAACTCATGAACTCATGAGTGTTACTATTGGTTGGGGTGGATAAGCATAAGAATAGAAAGCAATGTATTTAATGTGATAGCATCCAGAGTATTAGATTTAAGAATTATTTCTTATTTTATAGCATTTGAAAAAAACCTGAATAAAATTGTAAAGAAACTTGATCAACTCAGAGCTAATTATCATTTCTATATGATATGATTCTTCCCAGTTAAAAATTCTAATTAGAGACAAAAATCATCTTTTTTTTCTAATACATACCAGTATCAACTCACAGATAAGAAAACCTGTCTTCTAATTTTTTTTTTTATTTTCTAGTTACTGAGTTAGATGTTCTACATACCTTGGTTGTTCAGTCTTTGCATTGCTTGCTTTTAGGGCGACCCTCCCAGTCTCTGAGGTCAGTCTAGTGATTGGGTGCTGCCTGGAGCCTGTCTGCAGTCATTGAGAGACTGCTTTGTCTTCCATTGGCCCCAAGTGAGGAAGTCAGAAAGGTTAAGGGGACTTGGGAAACGCTGAGCAGTACTTTTCTTTTTTTCCGATGGAAGTGAAAACAGGATAGAGGCAGTCAGGAGGAGGGAGGGAACTGTGTTAAAGCCATGGAAGAGAAACCATCTCGTTTATTTTCCTCTCAGCACTATGTTATGTGTGTCTGTTTTTAGGTTTGCTTGTTCAATGACTAGGCAGGCTTTTCCCAATTAAACCATCACTTACAACCCTGTGTATCTCAAATATGTAAATAAGCTTCCTCTGGGTGTGTGTGACAGGCATTTGCATCATCATGGGTGTTTTGACAATATTACTGGGGATAAAAGTAATTCTGCCATATTCCCAACTCCTTCAAAATATTCATTTTCTTTATCTTTCATTCACTGGCGTAACTAAATAAAGCTTGCCCTACCTATCCCATCTTTTCTTCTCCTTTTCTGGTCCAATTCAAGATTTTAATTTGAAAGTGCGTATTTTTAGCCTTGTTCTCAACTGTGCCCAACCCATGTCCTCACCACACTGCTGATTGCTGGTAATGAAGCTCACTAGGAGTACCATCTGCAAACATTGCAGGGAAGAAAAGTCTGAAAGGGGACTTTAGCTTGACCCCTCTGGAGCTAGGAAGCAGGAGCTTCTCAAAAAGTTTTCAACTAGGACCCTATGAGATGAGAGAAAAGGTAGATTACAACACAGAAGGCTTAGCGTCATGAGTTTGGCATCAGACAAAGGGCTGTTTTTGAAACTGTATAGGAGAAGCCATCTATGAGTATATCAGAGCCTAGGTGGCCCAAGACAAATGACACAGTTAAAAGAGTAAACAGAGGTCTCAAATGTTGATAACGTGATGGCCACAAATGGCCCATAGATGTGTTTTGTTTGGTTTCCACGGTGTTTTAAAATGTTTTCATTTGTTGTTCAGTTACATATTCAACATTCAATCAGGTATTCAACACGAGATTCTATACTATATATCTAGTTAACACATGTTAAAGTCTCTACATATTTTTTTTTAAAATAAATTTATTTATTTATTTACTTAACATCTCAGCTGCAGGTTCCCTTCCCTCCTCTGTTCTCACCCCTCAATTCACTCCTCCTCCCTTCCATTTAGGAAAGGGCAGGCCTCCCATGATCTCTCCATATATTAAAGAACAATTTCAAACACTTCATAAACATCCAGAAGTTTATTTCTCACAGAAGCCCCGAGCTAGGTCCCAGGACTGTCCCTGTTTTGTGCATGTAGAAACAGTGGGTTTAAATAATTTGTGCCGTGTTGTGTTCTCTTTATATGACATTAAAGCAATCTGATAGTTTCACTTTCAAAATTGAGAACCCTTGTTTCTGCTCTCCAGGACATTGAGAACTTCTGATGAGCCAGGCTCTTAGTCACTGTCTAACACATAGCCAAGTTGGACAGGATACTATGTTTGTATTTCTAGGATGTTGGAGACATCTGATGAGCTGGGCTCTCAGTCATAGGGAAAAGCATATCTGCATTGGACAGGGTGCTATATTCAGTCTGATTATTCACATATACCTGTCTCTGTAACTGGCCCATTTCAAAACTTCTATTATTTTTTTCCTATTCTTCCAAGGAATTGAGCAAACAATATCTGGGATAGAGTCATACCCAAGAAACCCCTGAGATGACTTATTCCAAGTGCTCTGATACTCCCCAGTGTGACGCTGGAGTCACCTCTCTTCCAGCAATATGCAGCAACTGACCAAAGCTGAGCTAACAGCTAAGGACAGAACTCTAGAGGGACACAGAATAGAACCCAAGCCTGGTGACGACCTAAAGCTGCTCTTGGTACATTATAGAAGAGGGTCTAGGGCAGGGGTCACTCTGGGCAATCAGCTCTGAGGAGGTGGCTTCTGTAACCCAGTGGGAGTCAGCCAGTTATGGTGGCAGAGATTGCCAGAAAACAGTTTGCTGGAGAAAGCATCAGGAATAAGCGGCAGGTGCAAATGCTAAAGAATAAAGAGCAACAGAAGAAACAGAGATGCACATTTTGTGAGTGGGGGCTGGATACATTAAGGGGGAGATGCTAACTGTTTTTACTGGTTGAAGCCCCCTTCCATTCTGGGCCTATCATTCAATGCCTGGTACATGCTATACACATGTTCTCACACTGAGTTACACCACCAGGCTCATGGTATTGGTTTCTATATCATGATTTTCTTTACCTTTAATTTGAGCACAAAACACCCCTATTTTGCTATAATAATGACTGTGGTGATTCTTGCAAACAGTTTGCTAGGCAACACAACACAACACATTACAATGTTCATTAATATGGCTATTACCACAAGTGTGTGTGTGTGTGTGTGTGTGTGTGTGTTCTGGGGATCAAACACAGGGCCTTGCACAGTGTGGGCAGTGTCTCAGCACAGAGCTGTATCCTCAGCCCATTCTTTAAAAGGATGGATTACCAATGTGCTGCCCAGCCTTGCCACAGCCTTGCAATCCTTCTGTTTCAGCTTCCCAAGAGCTGTGGGGTCTGAGAAGCTTTAGTGCCTGGTACTGGTAATCACAGCGATGAGGTCAAGGCTGTGCATGTCTGCGGTTACTGGAGAGTCCATTTGGTGCCAAGAGATGAGAGCAATCACTGTTTTACTGAGCACCCCTCATGAAGATATGAAGAGAGGAAACCAGGATAGAATAACGTACAGAGAAATGACACTTAGATGACAGGGCACTGGGAAAGAGCAAGTAAGAAAAAGCAAATCAAATAGAGCAACAAAATGTCCACTCTAAAATTCTATGATAAAAGCCATAAACTAATAAAATCCCCAGCACCAGGCACAAGAAACCTTTTGTATGGTTGCCCAGGGATGTCTGAGTGACTCCCAGATAATACAGGGTATTAGTGTAGCCCTTGGTCACCACTCAGAAGTTGAAAGTCCCTGTTGCTGAAGACACCATGCACTTAGGGTATGAGACTCATATGATTCAAGTTAGAGCTAATACTAAAGCCTCATTCCTGTGCTCTGGCTTCTGTGCTTCTAGAAGATACCGTGCAAACTGTCAAAGGACAGAAGAAATTAATACTTCTACCTAGATGCATCATCTTTGAATCTAACAATATGGCAAGATACCCTGAAAGGTGGAACAGGTGGCACTCACATCTTTTTAAAAAATATTTATTTATTATGCATACAATATTCTGTCCGTGTGTATGCCTGCAGGTCAGAAGAGGGCACCAGACCTTATTACAGATGGTTGTGAGCCACCATGTGGTTGCTGAGCTTTGGAAGAGCAGTCAGTGCTCTTAACCGCTGAGCCATCTCTGCAGCCCCGGCACTCACATCTTAAAATGATAACCAATGAATGTCTAATTGGACTTAGAGCCCACTCAACAGGAGGGAAATTATGCCTAGTACTGAAAACCTAGCCAACTTCTTGGGGATGGAGGTCAAGGACCTTAGAAAAGAATCAATGACAGTAATCTTACCCTTAGACTCACAGATAAGTGTAGCTACCACCCTCATCAAAGAAGCTCTCATTACAGTAAATAGAGATTGTCACAGAAATCTACAGCTGGACATAGTGCAGAGAGTGATAGATCATGGGGAGCCCAGGACCAGTGGATACTTGCTCTACATCATTGGCCCTGCATCCATGGCTCAGAGAACGTCAAGGAAGGAAGGCCAGAAAGATAGTAAGGGCTGGAATAAAATCTCCTGCCAAGCAGTCTCTCCTAGAAATGGCTTCAAAAAGAAGATGGGAACAAGGAAATATCAGTGGACTTGTTAATGTGGATGGGCAAAGTTTTGCAGGGTCCTATCCCTAGACAAAGAACTCCAGGCAATTAATGACTGCTAGGGGAAGGAGAAGCATTCTCGCCCAGAGATGAGCCCCTTATTGACTGTCCAAAGCAGAGAGGTCAGGTCTTAAATGATACACACGCTACTAACAGAAACAGATTCAGCGGGTTGTATGTATATACTTGTGTATGAGTGTGCACACATATGTGTATATAACAATAATAACCACAGGAAAAGGTTATGAACGTGAGAGCGGGAGGGATAGAAGAGGTTGAAGTGAGGATAGGTAGGAGGTGCTGGAGGAAGGAAAGGGAGGGGGAAGTGATGTAATTCTATTTCAATTAAAACATTTTAAAAATAAAAGAAATATTAAAAAGTACTGATAGGAACAAGGTCCTGGGGGCTGGAAAGATGACTCAGTGGTTAAGAGCAATACTTGCTTCTCCAGAGAATCTGGATTCAATTTAAAATATATTAAAACCATTAAATAAAAAAATAAAATTCTATGACACCTTCCTGCTATGAAGATACAGCAAAACATTTCCCTTAATGTCCTTGTCACCTGATTGGAGAGGCAACACATAGATTTTGAATCTGAGCAGGTAATGGACAGTCTCCTGCATCTCCACAGTCAAGCTGGAATCTGATGTCCAGATTCTAATTGCAATCCCCTCCAGTGCTGTCAACTCAGATACAACTGACTTTCCTGTGCAGAGAGCCCGGCTCTGCCTCAGTGTGACTCCCTCAGGAAAAGCAAAGAGAGCCTCCACTGTATTCTGCATCTGTCCTATTTTATCTGCAGGAACACGTGACTTAATTGCTCTAGCCTGTAATTGATGGCACACCCCTATCTTTATGGAGCACCCTCACTTTTCCTCCGTTCCTTCTGAGGGGGCAATGTGCAAGAAGGGGCACACCAAGCCTTACCTTTTGAAACTCTGGCTCGGGCCTTCCTGGTTTTGCTTTCCCTCTTAAATGGCTGCGAGCTACAGTCTTAACAGTGGTGACGTGTTCAAAGCAGAGAAGTGAGAATTAGGGAGACATTTCTAATCTGTAATGCTCTCCTCCCATCGCTGGCTCTCCTATCCACACAGCCTCTGAAGTCACTTGTGAAACACACCTGGTCTGGCAAACAGTGACCTGACCTATCCTTTGTTCTTGGGCTGTGTGAGCCGCCAGTCTGCACAATCAAAATCAATTCATTTATGCACTGGTGCCCTAATTCCAGGAAAGGGCACGTGCCAGTTAATCCAATCAGGACAAAGACTGGCGCTGCAGAGATGAGAAGATAACTGTTCTTTTCTGTGCTGTTCTTGTTAAAAGGTGAGAGATTAAGGTTTTTCACCTAGAGAGATCCTGTGTGAGCAAAATCTCACCCAGGAAGCAGAGAAAGGCAGAGGAAAGGAGAGCTCACAGAGAGAGAAGAAGAGGAAGAAGGTGGAGGAAAGGATGGAGGGAGAGGGAGGCAGGGGAGAAAGATGGGAGAGAGAGGAAGAAGAATGAGGGAGGGACGGGAGAGAGAGAGCGGAAGAAGAAAAGGGAGAGAGGGAGAGGGAGGGAGAGAGAGAGGGAGAGAGAGGGAGAGAGGATTAACTCGCAGAGAGGGAGAGAGGGAGGGGAGACGAGAGAGGAAAGAGAGGGAGAGAGCGGGGAGAGAGGGATGAGAGATAGAGCGGGATAGAGAGAGGGAGAGGAGGGAGAGAGAGAGAGGGGAGAGAGGGAAGAGCAGAGAGAGGTTTGAAGAGATGAGAGAGAGAGGGAGAGAGAGAGAGAGAGAGAGAGAGAGAGAGAGAGAGAGAGAGAGAGAGAGAGAGAGAGAGAGAGAGAGGAGAGATTCATGCTGACCGGAGCCAATTGATTGCTAGTTAAATGAAGTAGGCTTGAGCTCCGGTGCGTTTGTTCTGATTCAAAACCTCCTTTCTGCCTCATGACTGTGTCTCTTTCAGTGTCAGCACAATGTGGGCAGGGAGGAACTCTGCTCCGTTCCACTCCACACAGGAATAAAAGCACACGTGAGCCTAGGCTGCTTTGTGATCCGGCAGAAGCCACTTGTTAGAGCCGGGGAGATTTAACAATAACAGGCGGCTGAACGGACAGACGAGGAAGCTGGGATCACAGACAGCTGCTCTTTCAGGAGGGGAAACTTTTTACTCCCACAAGAAGCAGGGAAGAAGCCCACAGAGGTGATTAAGCCAGTGATTCGGGGGAAGAGCAATCTGAGGTACAGTCTGTGCAGAGACCACTCAGCAGGTTCACCCGACTGGGCGGCAACCTGAAACTCAGTGAACCAACCCGCGCGCTTCATCTCCCGGAATCTGCAGAGAGCCGGCTGGGGCTTTGACTGATGTGTGGCAGTGGACAAGATCATCAGCTGTCCCGCTCTACCCAGTCTCATTCATGTGCCCATTAGGTGTGTGAAGAACTCTCTACATGCCAAGCCGTAGTTAGATAGCCAGCGGGCTCTCACAGATGACTAAGAGCGGTCCTTTACACCAGAACAGCCCCCAATTTAACAGGGAAAATGATAAATGAGGTGTAGTAAATCCTGCACAGCCAGTGACTCTTATTTTCAGGTGCAGAGAACACAAGCAAGCCCTTGTTAGGGACTATTCATGTGATACTCCTAGAACGGGCACATTTTATTTTCCTCTCTGCTGACTTACACTGCACAAGAAACTGACTGCAGAGCTGGGGTTTCAGCCCACGAGGTTAAGAAGCAAACAGAAAACGCTGCAAGACCACAAGTGACCGCCTCTGCTTTCCTGACTGGGCATTCAGGGAAGTGGTACCAAACAGGAGCCTTTCGATTTGGGTTTTAAGGTGACCCTTGGTGTTCACCCTGCGCACAAGACGTACAAGGAGGCAATAACTGTGTCAAATACATGAGTGACACTGGCTAGAAGCAGCTACTGGGTTCTTTTGTGACGTTATCATCGAGCAGTTCATTATAAAAGTTATTATTTATTTACTTTGGTTAGCTTACAAAGTAGCAAGTTTCCTTGTGGCATTTTGATGTGTGATCCATTTTGCTGGATTCTTCCCTATCCCTCACTTCATCTTTGCCTCCCTTTCCCTTCTGTACCCTTTTGCTTCCTGAATCCCCTCTTCCGGTTTCATATAAAATGTCTTGTCTTCGCCACCCCTTCCCAGATTGCCTCCGTTTCCTTCCTATTACACAGCTCCTTTTAATTTCCTGGAGTCTACTCCTACTTATTCCACCTAACTACACACACCGACCAATGAGGAACTCGGATCCACCTCTGAGAGGGAACGTACGATTTTGTCCTTCTCAGCCTAGGTTGCCCCTCTTAATATATATTTTTTTCAGCTCTATCTTTTTTTTTTTGCTCATTAATTTCATTGTCTCACTTTTCTTTATAGTTGAATAAAATTTCATTGTGTATCACATTTTCATCATTCTTCCATCAGTTGGTGGGTGTCTAGGTTGAGTCCATTTCCTAGCTAGTGTGTGTAGAATTGTAATGGACGTGGATGTCAAGCATTTTTGTGGAAGTGTGCGGAGTCCTTTGGGTCTGTGCTCAGGAGTGCTGTCTCTAAGTCATACATACCAATTTCCATAGCAGTGACCCAGTTATACCCCACCAGCAGTGAATAAGGATTCCTCTTTCCCCACATCCTGAGGCCTATTGCTTTTTTTTTTTTTTTTCCTGATGGTAACCATTTTACTGGGGTGAAGTAAAATCTAAAGTCATTTTAATGACACTGAACACTTTAAAAAAGTATTTGATGAGCTGCCCGCAGCTGCAAGCATGATGGTCAGGCCAGGGTGCTGGCAGGGTGCTGGCACTGAGGGCAGGGTGGTGTACAGCAGCCTGGAACTCGCGCGTCCTGCCCCTGGACATGCTGCCTTTGAGCAACAAGAGAACTGAGTTTAAGAATGGTTCATTTTCTGGATTAAGACTCCTCGAAAGACATCTGTGGTGCATGCTGCCTGGTCAGTGCTGACTCTGGTCACTGTGTCGGTGTCTGTGGTCAGTGCTCCTCTGCAGGCCAGGCCACGTTGATGTGACCTGTGCTGCCACTGGGGACCAGGTTGATGTCCATGATCCTAGCTGCAGCTGGAAACGGCGGTGAAGTTCCTGCTCAGTGCTGCCACCACCAGGAACTACGTAGAAATTATGTAGTCCATAATCTGTGCTGCCATTGGCTGCTATGGGCAAGGAAGCTTCCTTTGTAGTGGCGTCGATGACTGCAGACTCATGACAGAATGAGAGGCACTGAAGGCTTCTGTGACGACTTCCCAGACAACACCCCCAAAAGAAAACACCCAGACAGGAAACTCTTGAAGAGAGCCCTTAAAAGCAGTACTAAAGATGCCGAAGTGTAGCATTTACAGCTGATGACTTCCCTACAGTGGGGAAGGACTCGGTTTTCTTTAAGGGGAGTTTGACCATGCTTCAATGAGTATATGGACAACGTAAATTGGATTTAGTGGCTTTACGGTTGGGGCATAGAACAAGGGTGGGAGGGTAGACCTGGGAGGAATGGGAAATGGGTGTGATTGGGGTACATTGTATGAAGTTCCCAAATAATAAAAATACTATGTTTGGAGCTGGGTGGTGGTGGCGCACATCTTCAATCCCAGCACTCGGGAGGCAGAGGCAGGCAGATCTCTGTGAGTTCGAGGTCATCCTGGTCTACAAGAGCTAGTTCCAGGATAGGCACCAAAGCTACAGAGAAACCTTGTCTCAAAAAAATATTATGTTTGGGAAAATATTTGTTGACTGAATGGGTGTCACTTCTTATTAGGAGACACAGTCTTACAAGAAACTCCCCGATCCTCTAGCTCTTAAAACCTTTCTTTCTCAGCTCTGCAATGTTCTCTGAGCCTTAGGTGCAGAAGTTTTTTTTGTAGATGTATCCATTGAGAATGAGCTGAACAAGGAAGACACCAATGGTCAAGCCAAACTTGACAGGGAAAAGTCCATGAGGCCCCATCTCTACACAAAGAACTGTAGGCAACTGAGAAGAGCTGGGAGCAGGGGAGGTAATCTTCACCAGGGAGGAGAGCACCCATGACTCCCTAAACATGAGCTGAGCAAGGAGGATACCAACAGATGTGTTAATGTGTAAGGGGGAAAGGCCACAAGGCTTCAACCTTAGACAAAGAACTATATACAACTAAGGAATGTTTCTTCCCCAGGAAGAGCACACCAATTGATTATCCAGTACCCAAAGTCATCCCTGACAATATACATACTTGCAGGTAACATTATATGGACTGAGAAAGTTGTATATTTATATTTAGGAACACACAAAGAAAACAACAATTAAAGAAAAGAAGGCCATGAATTTGAAAGATAGCAAGGGTGGTATTCATGGCAGGGTTGGAGGGAGAAAAGAGAAGGAGGCAATGATATGATTATAATATAATTTCACAAAAAGTATTTAAAAGTAGCAAAAAAAGAGAGATGAGGTGAGAAGAATTTTATTCAAGAAGTCATGGAAAAAGTCTCTGCTTTCTCTAATGGAGTTTTGATTGTGTGGTTTACACAAAGCTACATTGGGTTTGAGTTAACTCAGGGTGCAGTTCTTCACCTTTCAATCATTCTTCCAATAGGACAATTGAGAGAGAAGACATTCACTGTGACATCAGATAAAAACCATGCAGTTCTTTTAAGTCATCTTGTATTATAGAGTAGACACATTTTAATTTATGTTGAAATAATTTCAAAATGATGGAAATGGTATAAGAATGGTGCACAGAATTCTGATATTATTCACTCAGATAAATCAAAATGTTAAAATGTCTTGTATTTTCTTTGTCCTCTCTTTTTCTTTTCACTTTGAAACATTTGAAAATAATTAGACCTATGATGTTTGTGTAACTCAAGTACTTTAGTGCATATTTTTGAAAAAAAGGACATTCTCTTTCATAAATACAGTACAATGCCAGAACCAAGAAATAGGTACAACATTACCATCAAATTGCAGATCTTATTGGAATCTAAGCTATTTTTAAAGGAAGCATTCAGCTCTTTAAAAAGCACTAGGTTGGTCTTGCATCTTTACTCTTGTCTAATTGGGACATCTTTGAATCCAAAGTTTGCCAGTATGGAATTAAATGTCAAGGACTCTTTCTGGAAAGAGACAGAAAAAGAAATAGATTTAAGGAAAGAAAAGAAAGGAGGCTAGAAGAGAAGGAGAGGGAGAAATTGGGAAAGAGGAGGGAAGGGAGTGAGGGAGGGGAAAGGAAGGAGAGAAAGGACTAAGGAGAGAGAGAAGAGAGCAGGGAGGAGAGAGAAGGATGATCACGGTGACAATGATGGAATACAATGTAATGAAGGAGAGCAGACCCCATTCTCCTTCACCCAGTTCCCAAAGCCTTTGGCCCCCATTTCCTGAGCTCTCAGAAGAACCCGATATATGAAAAATTGGACTCTTCCTGGTGAATGAACAAGTGTGTTTTTTTAAACCACCGTGGCTTAGGAGTCTCTCTCTCTGTCTCTCTCTGTCTCTCTCTGTCTCTCTCTGTCTCTCTCTCTCTCTCTCTCTCTGTCTCTCTGTCTCTCTCTCTCCCTCTCTCTCTCTGTCTCTCTCTCTCTGTCTCTCTCTCTGTCTCTCTCTGTCTCTCTCTCTCTCTCTCTCTCTCTCTCTCACACACACACACACATACACACACACACACCATGCATGCACGCTAACTGGCATTTAAACGGCATTCTCTTAGAAACCAAGCAAGGCTGTGTTTTCTCCTGTTATTCCAGTTTGCTTTCCCAAGCACCTCTTTCTGTAATTCTATTGTACTCTCCCATGACAACCCAATTTGAGTAACACTTCAGTTCTTCCTATGAGCAAGCACTTCCTTCACAGAACACACACATATAAAAGCAAAAGTGAGCCGAAAAGAAATTAAGCCTGCTCCTCCCCACCAGTGTTTAGGAATGGCTGAAAGGTAGCTAGCCAGGACCATGGTGTGAGAGGCTGCCAGGTCCTGGCTGATCTTCAGTTCTCACTGTCCGTCACAGTGGTCATGCCGCCTGCTTTTGTCACTGGCTTTTATCAGACACAGCACCCACACTGCTGTGACAAGAGGTCCCATGCGTGGTTTGACTCGGACATCCCGGGGGGCTACATCCTCCCATTCCTTGCCATCCTTAGTTTTAGGCCTGGAACGCAAGAACAGCTCATGGAAAGGACGATATCTGTGTCTTTGTCTAGAGGGCAACCATTTGCCCGTACATTCTGTCCTCATTCACAAGCCTTAGCTGAGCTAGGTCGTCGTGATCTCTTTAAGGAACAGAATGCATCAGCTATGCTATATATCTCAATATCTCTATCTTCTCAAAATCACTAGAATTTATGATCTACATGCAGGTAATAGAACCTGAGCCAGCATTTGGTGCTTGATACTGGTCTTTGGCTCAAAGATCCAGATTTTGGCCCAGTAGATAATATTATTTGGCACTGATTTAATAGAATTATAGCTTTAAAAAAAATCTCAGAGTTGGAGAAATGACTGAGTTGGTAGAGCATCTGCAGTGAAAACATGGGGACTCCAGCTTGGATCTCCAGCATCTATGTGAAAGTTGGGTGCAGTGGTGTAGCCTGTAACCCCAGCACTGGCTAGGGTCGGAGATAGGGAACTATCTCCACCGAGCTTATTGCCTGGCCGGCCTAGATGACATGAGCACCAGGTGCATGGAGAGAACCCTGTCTCAAAACCAAGTGGAGAGTGAAGGAGGGAGACATGTATGGACATGTGTATACACACGTGCACACACCCACATACACACAAACACGTGTGTATGCACACACACATACCACACACACACACACACACACACACACACACACACACACACACACACACGGAGATCTTAAAGAAAGCCTAGTCCAGTTCTTTCTTAGTCTTCTCAGAAATGTTCCCCAGGGACTCAGTGGTGATGCCCCTCAGCCTGAATCTGAGGAATTTGATTTTTGGTGGAAGGCATCTGCTTTTTCTGGGATAGAAGAACGGCTGTTTGCCACAGACCTCCAACCATGTGAGACATTCTAAACATAGGATGTCCAGTCATTCAGGGAGCAGAGATTGTTGACAAAGGCAGAGAGCACAAATGGACTTGGAAGTGAACCCCTGGCTGTGACCGAAGGTAGTTAGTTCTTTGACTATGGGGTCGTTGCTGGAATGACATAGAGATGAAGCTCTCCTTTGTTCTGAGACTCAGGACACAAGGAGAGTTTTTTTTTTTTTTTATTGTAACTCTTCTGGTAATAATGAAAATGAAATATTAAGAGCTCTTCATTACAGGCCTTAGGGAAATACGCAAATATGTTACAACTTTCTAAAATATGTCCTGATTAAATATCTCATTTCTCCACTTCCATAATCGGGAGATAATAGACCGACTGATTGTGCTAAATGGATTTCAGCAAGGCTTGCTCTCTTGCTTCGTGCTTCATCAGGAGGGATACTTATTTCTCATTGTGTAGTTTTCAGCTCCAAAGGACAACTCATTCCTACAATCAAAAAGTAAATTTCTTTAAAAAATGAAAGACCTCTGACAAGGCTTTATTTGTGAATTATGAAGGACTGACCATATGTTTATAGTTATAGGGATACATGCAGAGATACACAGGCCCGTGATGTGAACCAACCCTCTTCCCTCCCTTTGAGACAAAGGTTTGCATAGCCTAAGCTTGGTCTCCAGCTTACAGTAGAACTAAGGATGCCCTTGAATTTCCTCTTGCTTCTGTCTCCCAAGTGCTAAGATTACAGGACTGTTCCACCATGCCAGGTTTATGTAGTACAGGGGATTGAACCGATGGTTGTGTGCAAGCTAGGCAAGTCCTCTACCAACTGGGCTACATCTAAGCCTAGCATATAATGTTGAAAGCCATATTTCTAGACAGGGTGATTAAGGAATAACCTTTTCTTCCCTCCCTCCATCGCTTCTTCCTCTGCTCCCTCTCTCTCCCCCTCCCCTCCCTTCTTTCTCTCCTTCCCCTTTCCTTTCCTTTTTCTTTCTTCCTCTCTTTCTTTCTCCCCCCTTCCTTGCTTCCATTATTTCTTATTTTGTTTCTCAGAGTCTGCATATGTAACTTAGGCTAACTTTGAATTCATAATCCTCCTTCAGGTATGCACCACCATGTCCGTTACAACTTTTTTTTTTATTAATTTTTATTGAGCTCTACATTTTTCTATGCTCAGTACAATTTTTCTTATATCCTTTATTATGGTTTCTTGTTTAATTTCCTAAAACAAACCAACAGTATACAACTTTTAGTACTGATTCCTGAATTGTAAGCATAATGTAGTAATTTGTTTTCAATTTTCAGCTCCCCTCCAGTACCATGTACATGTTAGGACGAATTCCATTCACCTCAACAGTTAAGACAGAACATATACAATATGCCAAACATTGCGTTGAGATCTGTAGCTAAGGCTCTTGTGTACCTGTCTTGTTATCTTATGCAGCAGCAGTAAAGGGTGTATTAAGAGATGAGGATCTGGAGATGGAGACATTATTCATATTTGGCACAAGTGGTTAATATCTGTTGGAATAGCATGGCTGGGTTTTGAAGATGAGCACAAATTTGCCTTTCAGAATTAGTGAAGGCGATTATTCCTGGCACCAGGGACACTATGCACATGGCAAGGATGCTCAGTGCTGCATCACACGGAAGGACAAGTGGAATTACTCTTGGGGATTGCTGGAGTAGATAAGGCCAACATAAGAGTATCCTAAGATAAATGTGGCTTAGGTTATGGAGGGAGGTCCATGAGGAACGGTGAAGGTACTTTCCTTTCTTAGCCAATGGGGAGCGAGGAAGGAGAGCAAGAAAAATAAAAGGCAACTGCCTGCAGTCAGTCCTCAGACCTCAACTTCACTCCTTGTCCAGAGCTTTGCTGCTTAGCCACGGAACACGGTGATCATACCTCAGAAGCAGTCTGCCAGCATTCATTAAGACCCGGGCTTAATCTCAGCTGACAGCATCAATGTCAAAATCAGAGCTTGGAGCTGGCAGTATTTCAGCAGAGGAGTCTTTGGAGCTTCCATGGACTGGTTCAATAAACAATCTCGCTGCGAAACACAGAGTTTGATATTTAGAAGGGTTTTAGCTGGCACATCCACAAAGCTGTGGCATCCTGTCCAGTGACTAATTCCACTGTCAAATGTTGAAATCCAGCTCCGAGCTCCAAGAAAGCACGGAGGCTTCTGTTTGCATGCAGATCGCTGCCGTTCATGTGTGAGCTGTCGCAGGTAGAGGCTCTGCCAGATGGAGTAATTGGGGTAGGGCCATCCTCCTTGATAAAGGCCACAGGTATCCGCACATGCTGTCCTTCAGTTGAGTCCTGCTTTCCACATCGTCCCCTGGGGAGTAATTATTTTAATAATGGGCCTCCAGGAAAGGAAATCCCACTCAACCCTGTCATCATCTAGTAAACAAAATGGTGCTAATTAGTGTAATACTGAGCCAGTGCAATATTTGATGCAATTAGTAAATTGAGTCACAGATATTGAGAGGGATAACAGGGGGCATGGTAGGTTGATAGATCAAGAAAACTCCCTTGGATTTCGAACAGATACAGTTTGCGTCAGGTTTTAAGAAAAGCCTTGGTGGTCTCAATGGCACCTTGAAGGGGTGTTTGCCTTTAGACTCAGAGTTGAACCATAGTCCTACCTCTTCAAGTTATATGTTTCACATGGCCTCTACCCCGTGTTAGGCTCTCTGCTTCCTGGTGATGTCAACAGCTCCTATTGCACACTCCCATCCCTGTGAACTGGGCTTTGCCACCCTTTCTCCACCATGATTGACAGAAAAATCTCTGAAACTGTGAGCCATGTTAGTTCTTCCTCCTTCAAGTTGTCTCTGTCAGGAACTGCCCTCACAGGGAAACAGAAGTACCCAATACGGAAATTCTAGTAACTATTATTACTGTCAGGAAAAAAGCTTGGGTGCTAGGGGAAATATATTTATTTTCCATGGATAGGTGATGCCATAATTGACTCGCATTGACTCGCAGATGTGGTATCTCCAACGAACAGAAAACTCCGAGGGATAGAGGCCCTGTCTTCCTGTTATCAGTTGTTTGCTTTAACACTTAGTAGGTTTTCAACAAACAGATCCTAAATGCACAGGCTTTAAACATTAATAGTATTTGTTGTGTTATTTCTGTTTTTCTATATCTTCTTTTGTTCTATCTCCCCCTCTTCCTCCTCTAGTACCTCTGTCACCTCCACCAGCGCCACCACCACCACTACCAGTAGCACCACCATCACCACCACCATCACTCCCTTACCCCCTTACCCACCACCACCCACCACCACCACAACAGTCACCACCACAATCTTTTATCCTACTTTCAATTCATGCTGAGGCCCAGGGAGCAACACAACAGATAATATCCCCGAGACTACCTACCTCCTGGACCTTTGCTATCTTTTAGATGGATCTCAGATGGATTGATTTTTTTTTTTTAGCCCTGTCCTGTGAGCTAAGTTTATGGGCTTCATGATTCGGTTTGCTTATTCTGCTTTGGCCACCTCCAAGGTATCCACCCATGCACCCAACCATGCTCACACTCTGACTTTGCTAGTTGAATCCATTACCCTGATAAATCTACCTAACTTCTGATGCTGATTTTTCTGTTTCATAGATTGAAAAAAAAAAAGCCTCATCCTATTTTGGTGTGTGTGTGTGTGTGTGTGTGTGTGTGTGTGTGTGTGCAAACATTTTTCTAAGGGGGAAAAAGCAGGGGCCTCTTGGACACTTGGACACAATCCTTTCTACTCACTAGGCTCCTGTTTCTCACCCTTTCATCTCTTTGAGGTCACCAAGCGAGAGTGACCGCAGACCAGGCACGCCACCTGTTAGCACTCTGCTTTCTACCCAAGGATCAAGTTAAAGTGTTCCCTACTTCTTCCTTGTTCTTGCTGTTTTTCTCAGAGGACCTGCTCCTCTCATTACCATTCGGCCACTTTAGACTTCTTCCAGTTCAATCCAAGTCTTGTGTTTCTCTACACCGACATGGAACGAGTCCTTTCTCAAGGAGGCGCTGGTCTTCATTCTAAGGAAAATTCAAAGCTGGCAAAGACAGATTTTAATGGAGAAGACAGCTCTTCCTCATTTCTTTCTTCTGAAAAAAAGATGTATTTTTATGTGTAGGCATGCATATTTTTGTGTAGCATGTATAGGAACTGGAATTACAGGCAGTTGCGAGCAGTCTGATATGGATGCTGGGAATAGAATCTAGGCCCTTTGGAAGAGCAGTAAGCAGTCTTAATGGTGACATCATTTCTCAGGTCCCAGAACAAAGCAAAGCAAAACAAAATAACCACTTATCCACTTTCTAAAGACTGTTTCAGCAGGAAACTCTGGTGGGAAGAGGAAACCTGACGAGTGAACATCGGGGCTAGAACTCAGTTCTCTTATCCCATCAATGAAACACAAATCCTTAGACAACTACTCAAGATCAACACTCAAGATAGTGGTCTCTAATGTTCTGGTGGTTTGGAAAGGGAGCTTATTGAGTAGATTGATAATTTTGTAGACTTGGGTTTGGTAGGAGGGGGTAGCGAAAAGATTATGAAACATGAAAAAAAAAGATCAGTTTAGAAAGAGTACTAAAAGATCTGATTTCTGACTGATACATAGGCCTTTGAGGAAAATTGAAACCCATCATGTATCACGTATCAGCTGAAAAAAATGGAAGAAGTTAAAACAGAGATATATGAAGGTACTTGGTATGGGATTCCCCTCTGTATGAATAGCATTGGTTAATAAAGAATCTGCTGTGGGCTTATTGCAGTGCAGAATAGGGCAAGGTAGGAATTCCAAGCAGATAGAGGAGGAGAGAGAAAGTGGACACCATGTAGCTGCTGAAGGAGACAGACAGTCTGGGAACCTTATCGGTAAACCATGAGCCTCATGGTAAAATATAGAATAATAGAACTGGGTTAATTTAAGACATAAGAGCTAGCTAGCTATATGCAAAACTTCTATTTCCACTTGCAGTTCATTCTCTGCTTCCTGCTTGCAGTTGAGGCTGTGACCTCTCTCTCTGCTTTTGGCTACGCTCCCTCTTCTCTCTGTAAGCCGATTTTGGTCCTGGTGTTCTATCTTAGCAGCAGAAAAGCAATAGATAAAACGATACAAGGATACAATGATATTGTTATTGCTGAGCAGCCATTTCCACCAAGCTGAACATCCCCTGCTGGAAGGAGACCGACAAGACCCAGGAAGCCAATGAAACTTGCAAGACTCAAAAAGACTTCACAGAAGTGACAGGATCCACAAGTCTGCCCCCACAATGCTATGCAAGTAATAAGCAGTTGCTGAGGAAAGGAGATCATTGGGTAGAGGCACCCCCAAGTTAGGCAGGGGTTTCCAGAGATGTAGCTTTTTTGGGTTTCTGCTCATGGTGAGATGGGCCTTTTGGTGCTGTAACTACATTGAGCTGCCCATGTTTCAGTCAGTAACCCCTCATCAACATTCCTATAAGCAACCCCAATAAGCTCATTGGTTTGCCTAACTAGACTTCAGTAGATTTGTTTCTTTGGTGTGTTGTGGTGCCCACTCTGGGTGAATCACTGTTCATGTCTCACTGGGAAATGTCCTTCAGTAGGAATATATCGACTGTGTGAAACATCAGAGACAATCCCATACAGGAGTAATGGATTCAAAAGTGTTTAGAAATGATTTATGGGAGGAAAAGACATTCAAATCCGCAAAACTTCAGCTCAATGACTTATTAGGGATTTTTAGTGAGAATTTAAAGAAAAAGGTCAATTATTCTATTATAGTTTTAGAACCTCTTAGACAGTTTTGAAACATGGCAGTGTGAGAATTATCATCAAAGGCATTAGAGCCCCAAGGAAGTCAGCAGGACATTTTCCCCCTAATGATAAACTTTTTGAACCATTATCCTGTTAATTTGAAATATTTTAAGAAGTGATTCACTTACTATTCCCCTTGTATGAATATTCTGCTAATGCCTAATTGAAGTGTCAAGGAAACTTTTTTCCTGATCTAAAGCTTGCACTTTCCTTTTCTTAATTCCATCCCATTACTCTTACTTAGATCTTGGTCACGTTAAATATATACTCTCCATATTCAGCCTCACCATGTCAACCGCGTTTCTGGAATCAATGAACCGGGTTACATTTATCCTGGTCCTTTTCTCCAGTTGAACTCTGTGAGCCTCTTCTATGGGCCTACAGAGAAGCATCATTCTATTGCTCCCCACTCCCCATACACTGCTCATCTCATCCCCATAGCAACCAGAGGAGGTAGGCATTCTTTGTCTCATGTTAGTGTTTTAAGAACTGGGTTGGATGGGAAGTCTGAGTCAGATGGGAGCTTTGAATCTCAGATCTGTCTTATTCATTCCAAATTCTGCTTTCTCTTACATCAGTAAACTAAAGAAATTCTTGGCTGCCATTTCATAAAACTTAAGCTCCGATCGACTTTTCCCCCTAATCCCTTGTCTCTTTAAGGAACGATGATTTGGAAGCCTCTTAGTAGGTGACATCATAAAATTGTCTTCCTTCCCATAAACTTCTTTTCCAAAATCGCTCACGCACATCCTGCTTTCAAACCTCACTTCTCGATGTTGCCTTTGAAGTTATTTGTTTGAATTTGGCTATCCTTACCTCTGTAGGTTCCTTGGATTATAACATTTTTAATGCCGCACACATTAGCATTTGCGAATTTCATTAACATGCTATTTGCTCCCTCTTTCATATTATTAATGAGGATGCTAAATAAAACTCAACACACCAATCCCTATGCCACCCTGCTAGAAAGCTAGGTACTCAGAAGTTCATGATTATTCCTTGTTCGTGACTCTTGAGCCAGTCCCCAGATCATCTGAGAGTGTACTCATAGCCAAGCCAATTTCAATTAATTCTGCAAGGAGAATTTCATGAGCAAAAGTAGTACCAACTTCTTTAAAAGTAAATGGATCACTTGTATTCACTTAACTACAAAAATTAAAATTGTGTTCAAGTAGCAATTATAGGACATTTCTCCAGTGAAATCCAATCTTTTTTGAATTTTCTTTTACCTCATATTTTTCATGTCAAGAGTTGCTTCTTAAATATGTCCAATATTCAGTTCCACACTTGAAAATCAGCATGAATATCTATATTCTTTATTTTGATAATTTAAAGATGGTTGTTTCAATTTTATTTGCTTCCTTCTCTACAAAGTTATTTTTTTTTTGGCATAGTGGATGTGGAAATAAAAAAAAAACAGAATTACCATCCTATAATAAAACCATGCAGACTTTAGAGTCAAAATCTTTTTCCATGTGTGTGCATGCATGAGCATGTGTCTGTGACTGCATGCGTGTGTGGGTGCACGTGTGTGTGTGAGAGATCAGCCTCAAGTGCCATTCTTCAGTGTATACAGAGCATCACCTCTCACTGGGCTGGGGCTCATTGTTTCAGTAAACACCAGGAACCCCTTAGCTATCCTTCCCCAGTGCTGTGACTGTGATTACATATGCATGCCACCATACCAGGCTTTTTCTTTCCCTTCTTTTTTTCAATATGGCTTCTGGGGACTGGAGTCAGGTTGCTGTGCTTGCAGGGCAGGCACACATCTTGTTAACTGGCCCTTCTTTAAGAGATCGAAACCGAGAGAGAGAGAGAGAGAGAGAGAGAGAGAGAGAGAGAGAGAGAGAGAGGAGAAAGAGAGATCAAAACCTCTGCTCTTCAACTTCTTAGCTGTCTGGCTCTGGGAAACGAACATTTTTTTTTTTAATTTTAAACATTTATTTTTATTTTTAAAATATTTTTTTATCGATTCTTTGGGAGTTTTATATTATGAACCCTACTCACACTCATTTTCCAGTCCTTCCATATCCTCCTCTACCCTTTGTTCCCCTCTCCAATAAAAAAGAAAGTTTTTTTTTTTTAACAAAAACCCAAGTTCAATTTGTGTTATCTATATACTCACTGGAGCATGGTGAAGCTCTCGGTGGCCAGCCCCTTAATAGAACTGAGTCCTCTCCCGACCCCCTGCCAGAAACCATCAATTGTGGAGTGCCAACTTCAGCATCCTTATCACACTTTTTAAGAGTTCGCTTAGATGGTTTCCTGTTTAAGCTGTTACTTTTTTGGGGAGCTGGGAGTAGGGGTTGTCACAGAAACCTTTCACGTCCCTCTTTCTTAACTGTGCATCTGCAGTCATCAGTGTCACCACCAAAGTAGGTTCCTTCACAGTCAGCAAAAGCACAAAGTGCGGGCTAACACACGGTTTCCGGTGACAGCACAGACCATGGACATGACCCCTGGCTGCAGGAGGACCACAGAGCCAGGCAAGACCCTCAGAGGCAGTCAGGACCATGGACATCAACTTGGCCTTAGGTGGCAGAGCAGGCCACTTGCAGTACTACAGTCCCCAGTGGCAGCATGGCCCATGGACATCAACACGGATTCAGGCATCAGCACAGATCAAGGACACTCACATGACCTCCAGCGGTGACTTGGATCACAGAGATCAATGCAGTAGGACTACAGTAGGACCTCAGACCTGAACATGGTCCTCGACAGTAGCAGGGACCCTGAGATCACTATGGCCTCAGCTGGCAGCATAGGCCACCCAGATCAGCATGGCCCCTGGCAAAAGCATGACCCATGGACACATCTACATGGCCTCAGGTGGCAGCACAGACCACAGCCATGACATGGCCTTTGCTGGTAACAGGGGCCATGGACATCAACACTCATTAACAGGCCACTCAATCAGCCTGGTCTTCACTGCCATTGTATCTCCAGGTCCCCCTCTCTAATAGTACATGGACCACTCCGTTTCTCTACTTCTCCCATCTCTCCACCACATGCTTGCTCATCAGAGTGGCATCTGCTGCCTGCACCTGAGATGGGCAGTCTGGCTGTCTTCTACTGCCCAGGAGATAGGCAGCCTCCAATGTCTTCATTTTGTGTAAACATCTCAATGATATTTACTTTCTAATAAAAACTATAAAAGTAACAAGGTGAAATGTAACTAGTGATTCCTGTCTTATGGTTTGTCAGAATTTCAATAAGCATTAACTCCAAGGGGATGCATATAGTAAGTTCCCAGCACTGCCCTGAAGTTCTTGTCTTTGTTTGCAAAGACATTGGGAATGACTTGTATATCCATATAATTGTTTCATAAATTAATTTAGAAATAATCAAAAGTGGTAGTAAAAAAATTCAAGAAAAACAATAAACTTCATTAGAATTATGGTATAAGCGATTTGGGAACCTGAGGCAGGAGGATTACTTGAGTGCAGAAGTTTGAGCAGCCATCATAATTACGTTCCATCTCAAAGAAAAAGGAAGCAATTAAAATGCAGCAATGCTCTTCCCAGTCTCCAAAACAAAGCACACAGAGTCCATTTTGCACCCAGCATACAAATATTTCATTGTTCATGACTTAGTATGATCAAAGTTAGTGAAGATGTGTGGAAGTGAAAACTGATGGGGGATGCAAAAAACCCCATATTTTCCCTAGAAGTTTCCAGCTGCTTTCCACAGGTGAATAGCTACAGATGCGTGGTCTTCCCTTCAACAGCAGGGATGGCTCTCGGAGGAGTTTTCTGTAGGGAGGCGCTCACTGTGGTGCTGGTCGCAACTGTAGAAGGGTAAGACTTATGACTTACTGAGGTGGATAAGTGGATACACATGTGGCATATTTCTTGACTGCATTCTATTCCTACAGATCAATAAGACTATCTAGAGTCTATCTACCTCACTGAAAATGTGAACTTTGTTCTTATCAATTCTTGTGGAGTCCAGAGGCAGAGTTGTTTGTTATGATAGCCTCAAAAGATCATCAAGAATCCAGGCCTTTTGATACAGAACTACTTGCACACTCATAATAGTATTATGGCTACATTAGTCAGAATAGCTGAGATGCAGGGCAAGCCCACACATCTCTCAACAGATGAATGGGTAGAGAGAATGTATGTCTATGCAATGGGATTTACTCAGCTGTAAAGAATGAAATTATGTCATTGCAGGGAAACGTATTGAATTGGAAATCATTTTGATAAACAAAGCAAGTCAGGCTTAGAAAGACAAATGTCTCATATACAGAATCTAGATTTAAATGCACACACACGTATGTGTGTGTGTGTGTATGTATGTAGGGCATGAAATAAAAAGGGGACTACAATGGGAAGAAGAGATGTGAGTGGAAAGAGGAACAAGAGGACAATGAATGTATGTGCATGTGTGCGTGTGCACGTGTCCGCATGTGTGCATGTGCATGTGTGTGCACGTGTGCGTGTGCACGTGTGTGCATGTGTGCATGTGTGCGTGAGTGTGTGTGTGTTGAAAGTAGAATGCTGAACTATTTGTGAAAAAGAGATGGGTACCAGAGCGGGAGGAGGGACTGGGAAAGCAGTGGAGGTGATGAACCAGAACAAAATATCACAATAAACTGCATGTCTTTGTATGCCAACCAAAATGTTAAAAAAAGACTCCAAGCTTTTTTTTTATAAAACACACTGCCATGGGTATGCATAGCTCCTTTTCTTACTATCACAAAGTGGCTGCACTGCCAACATGAATTATATCTTCATTCTCAGCTGGGAAAGAAGAAAAGGAAAGAAATGAGGAGGAACAGATGAGGCCAGAGCAGTTCTCAACACAACCATGCTTGTATCTCACCAGTTAGAACTGCACTACACAGCTAAGTGTAGCTGCCAGAGGCCTGGGAAATATTGGGTAATTTTGCAGTGCACACAATTGAATGGGAGGCGTGCAATGTTTCTCTTAGAGGAAAAAGGGGACATGGTATTGGGAAGACACTGCCCATAATCTCTAGAGAGGTGTGGAAGGATAAACTTCACATATAGCCACCAACATGCACAAACCCTGAAAGCTTTAGTGGGTTAATATCCAGTACCAAAACAGTATCTGTGATGTGATGCTCTTCATACAATTTTTAAAAAACCACACACAAACTAGAATATCTATGTCTCTATTAAAAAAGCAGAAAATGTATCTGTGAAAGATATATGAATTGGGAGAAGAGGAAGGACAAAATTCGGAGCTGGAAATAAAGGAAGTTTCAACTGTTTCTTAAATCCATTGTCAAGCAAAAATTCCAAGTTTAATTACAAGAGAAGCATTCTCATATCTCATAGAGTAGTAACATGTCAACACACATCAGGTGTCTACATGCAATGCCTCTTCTGATTTTAGAATCTTTGTTTGCTCCAAACTTTTTAGATGTAGAAGAGTGACCCCTGAGGCTACAATCTAATTAAATCGATGTAATCATTTTTCGAGAATGAGATCTGTCATTTAAAATCCACAGCAAATATTTGAACGAGCAAAATAATAAGAAAAATATAAATAGGGATTTGCTTTTGGCAATCTATTAAAATATTTAATTTTGAACAGAAATGAAATTGTTAGTTCCTTATGTTCTCTGATGCCCCCTGAACTCTCAGATTCCTGTGGAGGAAATTACAAAGATGAAAAGTAAATGCTATTTGATACAAGGAGACAATTGCATATTTTTTTAGCAATATGTGTTGTGTCACAAAGCTGTTATGAAAATACATTGTTGCCTGAGGTGATAAAGTCCATAGAATTCTTTCCTAGTTTCTTAGTCAAGTTGAAAGCTCAAACTATTTACTGGTGACAATAATGCAATAGTAAGGGCCGATGTAACTGAATAAAATAGTTATTTATGCCAAGAATAACTTATAATTGCAACCATTTGTTTATACATTCAATCAATGCTTTTTAAAAAAGATCTATATCTATCTATCATCTATCTATCTATCTATCTATCTATCTATCTATCTATCTATCTATCTGTCTGTCTATCTATCATGTGTGCAACAGTCTGCCTCCATGTATACCTGCACACAAGTTGGGGGCACCTTCTCTCTCCAGCCCTCAATCAACTTTTATTAAACCCTTATTATATACGAGGATGTTGCCATGTACTGGGGACTCAGATGCACAGTTATTGCTCTGGCATGTAAAATCATTTGAGACACAGGCATGTAAAGGAAAATACAATAAAAGTAAAAAATTAAAAACAGGGACAGAGGAAGGTGTTTGGGATGGGAAGGTTGAGACTGAATTTGGTGAATGAATCATTCCAGGTCCTAGGAGGAAATGAATGGAATGGCCCCTCCCAAGAGGCTCATTTGAGATGAGTTGAATAGAGCTATTTGCAGTATGTGGCCATAGAATGAAGAAGCGTCAAGGGAGGCCCACAACTCCAGGACTGAGGGAGGTAATGCCAGCCCCAGGCTCACAGTGAACAGGGGAAAAATGGTCAGATCTCTTTAGACCGTCCCTGCCAAGGCACTGGAGTGACTGAGTTCAGCAGCAAGCCATAGGATTGGCCACTCATGTAGGCTGCTTTTTTTTTTTTGTGGGGAGGGGAAAGAAAACAGGGTGAGAAGGGTGGAGGAAAGACATTGGGCTTCATTTAACACCAATAAATGTGGGCACAGCTCCTTGTGGGGGCTACCACCACTGGACAGGTTAGCCTGAGCTGTACAAGAAGGTAATGAAGTAGGAGCCTGGAATCAAGTCAGGAAGCAGGGCTCCTTTGTGGTCTTTGCTTCAGTTCTTGTCTCCAAGTTCCTGTCTTGAGCTCCTGCTCTGGCTTACCTAATAAGCCCTTCCTCTCCAGGCTGTTTTTGGTCAGTGTTTTGTTACAGGAGCAGAGGAGTGAGCTAGAGCACACTGACACTGTGTTATACATGGTCCTGACTTGCTTTTTGTTCCCACCTCTATATTTTGTCTCCTTTTCTACATTTCTCTCGTTGCGGGAAAAATGCATCCAGAATTCTATACTTTGTGTGGAATTTTGTGTGTATGAGGCACTGGAGAGTGAACCCAGATTCTCTAGATGCACAGAGATGTATTCTACACAGATAGGTAATCTTCAAACTTCAAAGACCTGTAGAATATGGCATTTTTTTTAAATAATTTTTTTTTTTTTGGTTTTTCAAAACAGGGTTTCCCTGTAGTTTCTAGAGCCTGTCCTGGAACTAGCTCTTGTAGACCAGGCTGGCCTCGAACTCAGAGATCCGCCTGCCTCTGCCTCCTGAGTGCTGGGATTAAAGGCCTGCACCACCACCGCCCGGCTAAATAAATTTTTTGAGACAAGGTTTCTCTGTAGTTTTGGAGCCTGTCCTGGAACAAGCTCTTGTAGACCAGGCTGGCTTCAAACTCATAGAGATCCATCTGCCTCTGCCTCCTGAGAACTGGGATTAAAGGCGTGCGCCACCACCGCCCGGCAGCATTTAAATATTTTAATAACTCAGAATTCTGTTGACGTGAAACATGACTGCCCCTGGCAGCACCGACCTATTCCTGAGAAAATGCTGAGCACTGAAGACACTCCACTTGGAGCTTGTTTTCTTCTTGGCAAAGAATTGTCCTTGCCTCAACTGCATGCTGTCCAAACTAGACAAGCAGGATACAAGCAAAAGTTACCACTAAACTTTGCCAAGACAGGGTAGGACAGTCTTTAGAATGTTCCTGCTTCTAAAAATGGTCTGTCAGATACTCTAGGCCTTAGCCAATGTTTGTTGTCCCAGTGTTACATATGAGACTTTGGTCCAGGTAGCAGCTGTCTCTGTCATTTCTTGCACCTTTTGAAAGTCGCTTACTTGCACTTCCTGCTTACTCAGGTGATATTATTTTCCTTCTCAGGTCTTTGACAGGATTGAAGACTAGATAGTCATAGCTACTTTCCTCTTATAACTTAAGATATTTTAGGTACGAGACTAGATTTCTTAGGATGGGATAACTATTAAAATAATCTCTGTTATTTGCTAATTACCTGTAGACTGGATGCTTAGCATGTATTTCTTTTTTTATTTTAAAACAATCTTTTCTCACTTTACATACCAATCCCAGTTCCCACTCCCTCCCTTCCTCCTGTTCTCCCTACCTTCCCCCCCATCCTATCCCCCATTCACTCCTCACAGAGGGTAAGGCTTTCCATGGGGAGCCAACAAAGTCTGGCAGGGCCAAGGTCCTTTCCTGCTATATCTAGGCTGACCAAGGTATCCTTCCAAAGAGAATAAGCTTCAAAAAGCCAGTTTAAAGCCTAGGAATAAATCCAGATCCCACTGCCTTACAGACTGCCCCAGCCACACGACTGTCACCCACATTCAGAGGGTCTAGTTTGGTCCTATGCAGGTCCCTCCACTGTCAGTTTGGAGTCAGTGAGCTCCCACTAGTTCAGGTCAGGTGGATCTCTCCATGGTTTTGATCCCTTTAGAATGTGTTTCTGCTTGATTTTGTTCATGTTGGTTGTAGTTTTACCTTTTTATTCTCCTGGACAATACTTGATATTTGTTCTTATTGTTTACAGTTTTGTATTAGGTTTATAACCCTCTTATTTAGACAAAGGGGGAATTGTTATGGGAATTTATTCAGTCAATTAACTTTTGGAATACTGGCCCTTTGGGCATGTTCTGAGTGCTACATATGCCACTATAAGCTGCAAGAAGAAGCATGCCCACTCTCTTTCCATGGCTCTTGCTTAGCGTGAGGGGAGACCCAGGATGGCAGAGAGACAGTGTGGGATCAGCGGCGGCTTAAGCCTTTTCTTGGTATTTGTGAGTTCATCCCTTTCTATTGTTACCCCTTAATAAATCAGTTTTATTTACCTCTGTGTGATTGCACAATAACTGAGCTACATCACCAGCTCATGTGGGAATTTGGTGTGTATGTGTGTAATATGACTTGGAACCCTTTACTTTAAAAATTAATATATATATATATATATATATATAAATCATACACACATGAACACTCTAACACACACTCACATGCACACACACACACTCACAAACACATAAACACTCACACACATGAGCAATCACTTTCTCACACACACATGAGTACTCACACAAGTATTCACAGTCACGCACATGAGCATACACACACACACACACACACACATACATGGGCACTCAGCAGTTGTTCGGATGTGGGAAGACAAGTTGTGGGAATGGGGGAATGGGAGAATAAGGGAATGGGTTTTTCCTTTCACTATGTTTATTTTGGGAATAAAACCCAGGCCCCCAAGACTGGACAGAACTCAGGTTGTCAGGCTTGGCAGCGAGTGCCCTTACATACTGAGCCCAGCCTTGGATTTTCTTTTAAATCAACTGTAGGCTATAGATTATGTTTCTAAAATTCTCTTTCCAAATTTCTCGTACATAATGCAAAGTTCTGATAAATCAGAAGCCTGTAATGTAGTGAAATGTGAGCTTTACTAATGCAGTAAGTCACATGTTCTCCTGGTGGGTCTATTAGCTGTCATACCTGCAGTGGGATGACATGGTGACAAATTTGGAAAGTTTGCTAAAACAACGACCGCAATGCTAAATGGCATCTTCCAGCAGGGGCACAGTGACAATCAAAAAGAAAAACACTTAAGATTCATGTAGAGGTCTGTGTAAGTTTTTCATCTTCAGTCTGGAGCCACCAAAGATCTGCCGATTGACCCCCTCGCTAAAAAGTCCCATTTTAAAAGTTGATTTTCAATATACATATGCATAGGAATCTTTTTGTTTATTTGAAACAGAGACTCACAGTGTAGCCCCGGGTGACCTCAGACTTTCGGAGATTGACGTGTAGTTGCCTCCTGAGTGCTGAGATTAAAGGCAAATGCCACCACGTTGAGCATATCTGTATCTCTATATTCATACGTATGCATTATAATACCATTCCCTTTCTCCCCTCTCTATCCTCCTCCACACCCTTCCTTGTTGTCTTTCAGATTCATGGCCTCTTTCATAAACGGTTGTTACAAACATGTATGTATATTCACATACATGTTCCTAAACATATAAATACTATCTGATCAGTCTCCATAATGTTGTTTTTACTGCTGATCATTTTCTACTGGGTAACCAATTGGTGTGCTTGTCTGGGGAAGACCATGTCTCCTGCTCACAGCATCCCTTAGTTGCCTGTAGTTCTTAGTGCAGGGTTGAGGTCTCCATCCACACTAGCATGTCTGCTGCTGTCCTTGTTTAGCCAATGTTTACATAGTCATGTTGATGAGACTTTATAGGTATGGTTGCTGACATTCCTAGGAGACACAATCTCACAGTAAACTGCCCAATCTTCTGGCTCTTACATTTTTCTGCCCTCTCTTTTGAATGACTCTTGAGCGTTAGGTGTGAGAATTGTGGTCATATATCTTTTTAAGTAATTACAGTAAATTCTGCAACCGTTAAACCCACCAATATGGCATGGATACCAAGCATTGGATTTACATAGTAAAAGGAAGTTTTAAAACATTTAAACTTCTGTACAAAATATAATAATTCCCAAATGACTCCTCACCAAATATTAGAAAGCAGTAACTGAGGATTTCATCTGTTTTGTGGGGATAATTCATAACACACAGTGATATTCATGAGATAAAAACTGAATTGGATGTAATAAGAACCCCATGGCTGCTGAATTGCTGCAATGGAAAAGGTAGCCTCTCCTTTTATTGCAGACTTTCGGCCAATTACAGCAACTGTTAATTCCTACAATTGCAGGCAAGTCATGCCTTACTTCGGGGAACAGGCTGAAGAAATATTACCTTCTATTAAACGTCGCTACAGGTATATTACTTCTGACAGCTCTTTGTTGAAATAAAATGTAAATAAAGACATATTCTCACTGAATTGATGGGAGTTCTCTGAGAACTGGAATGGCTTGTGTGATTAATGGAGCCCAACAGGTCTAAAGTCAACATCTCCATGAAGGGGTGGGGGGTCTGGCCGGACACCCAGGGAAGGGCTAGGTTTGTTCTTCAGGTCCCAAGTCTCATGTCAGCTTGGCTGCTTCTTTGGGGTTCCCTATAGATTCTGGTGCTGGCTTGGCCATTTGTCTGTTTTCAAGTTTCCTTGTTTTTATGTTTTTGAAGGTAGTGGAATGGTAATTTGGAGGTGTAAACATGTGCCCCGCTAATCAGATGATATTTTACACTGGCAAATCCCCTTCCATTTAGTAGGGTTCTCCTACAAGTTCATGGAGGTACAATAAGTGGAACTCACATGTGGTTGGTAACCAACAGCTCTCTAATTAGACTTAAGGCCCACTCAGCAGGAAGGAAATCATGCATATCACTGTGGAAGAGAGAAAATGTTGAGGGTTCCCACCCTTAGACAAAGAACTGCAGGTAACTAAGCCTCTTCCAGGGACTAGTCCCGTTACTGGGTGTCCAGTGCAGAGTGGTCGGCTCTGAAACCATATACACATCAGTAACAAATGTGGACTCAGCAGGTTGTGTTTCTTTATGTTTGTGTATACACATAAATACATACACATAAACACATTTATGAATGTAGCAATAATAACCACAGAAAGAGGCTATGACTTGAGATGGGCCGTATATGGAGGTTAAAGGGAGGGTGTCTAGGAGGGGCTGGAGAGAGGAAAGGGAAGGGGAATGTGGTGAAATTCTATCTCAATTAAAAAAAGGTTGCATAATTTAATGAGTTTTTTTTTAAATAACTAAAATGTGTGCCATTTAGTTCAGATTTTGTCCGGAGTCTCTACTTCTGTTTGCCAATCCTCCTGTCATTTCTAAGCAAACTGGCACTTTCTTCCGTGCTTGAATCTGGGTAATTACATCAATAAGACAGCGTCCTAGAGGAATTTCTTCTATATTTAATCTTGAAAGCGAAAAATCGAGAATCTTCTAAGTCTGTATTTCTCACCAAATTACCTTTAAAGAATTGAGCACCTGTGTACTTTCCTAGATTCTGCCTGTGTACAAACACATCTGCGATGAGCTGCTTTACCTTGTGGGGGTAATAATTAGCTTTCTTTTAGAAATCTAACACCTTATTTTTAGACAAAAGGGAAGTATATTTAGAAATGAAATTACAGGTGAAATATAGAGAATGAGGTAAGGTTGGACTTAAACATATACCACTCGGTTTATTGAATGCGAGCTTTCACCAAACACTTTAATCCCTGGAGAAATCTTCTCAAATTTACGACAGCTGGCTTGGCCCTGGATGCCTAAGATTAGGTGGGAACTAGGAATCTCCATGGCGAGGAAACAACCCAGATCTTGAGTGTGGCTCTGCCACTAGTGAAGTTCCATTTCTCGTTTCGGGAGAAAGTCTCGCTAGGGTGTCCCGGCCAGCCCTGAGTATTCCGTAGTCTAGTTAAGCCTTGAACATGTGACTCAAGCATCCGAGTAGCTGGGATGACAGGCCTGTGTCCACAACCTTGGCCACTAACTCATCAATTTTTGTGCACATTTTTCTAGTTCACAATCTGAACTCCTCCTTCATAGTGAAAAGAGTCAATTTAAGTGAGTTTTAGCCCATGTGCAAAATTGGAGTGTGTCCACCTCCAATTTTATAGATCGATCGATCGATCGATAGATAGATAGATACAGGGTTTCTCTATGTAGCCCTGGTTTGCCTGAAACTTGCTATTTAGACCAGGCTGGCCTCGAACTCACAGAGATCCACCTGCCTCTGCCTGCTAAGTGCTGGGATTAAAGACATGTGCTGCCATGTCTGACCCTTAGATTTTTATACTTGATCCAGTTAGCACTGCATAAATTCTACCCTTTTATTAGATTGTAAAACAATCTTGTGCTTTTTCTTTCTTTTTTTCATTTGGTTCATGTTTCTGTTTTTAATTAACTTTTATTGAGCTCTACATTTTTCTCTGTGCCCCTTCCTGCCTCTCCCCTCCCTTCAGCCCTCTCCCAAGGTCCCCAATGCTCCCAATTTACTCAGGAGATCTTGTCTTTTTCTATTACCCATGTAGATTAGATCTATGTATGTCTCTTTTAGGGTCCTCATTGTTGTCTAGGTTCTCTGGGATTGTGATTTGTCTTATAAGCAAATTTCCTTAAGAGTTTTAGAACCAGAGCTAGCAAAAGACAGTTCTATGCATTGAAAATTTTATTTGTCTTAGGATAATATAATAAATGTCTTAGAACATTTATTGCTATGGTGTGAAAGTTCAGTATATGCAATATATAACATATATTTCATATATGAAAATGTATAATAATTGAAACAGAGTAATTAGGATTTCTGTCCCTGAAAGTATTTATTATTCCATGTGTTGGGAACTTGGCAAGTAAGAAGACTGTATATGATTAAGGGACTTATCTATATGATTAAGGGAATTATCTATCTCAAGTAGTCCACACTGCTTGTGAGACAGGGTCTCAGTATATATCTCAGTTGCCTGAGAATCCTTCTACCCCTCCCTGGGGCTGGAATTGTGAGTGTGTGCTTTCATACACACCTAAATTCCTTTCATTTTAAAGTGGAAGATGGGAATGTAGCCCAGTGGGTAGAACACTTACCTAACAAGCATAGAACTCTGGGTCTCCCAGAACCTTAAAAGAGCCCCCCAGTAGAGGCAGGTGGATCTCTGTGAGTTTGACGCCAGTCTGATCTTCAGCGTGAGGTACAGGACAGCCAGGACTGCTTCACAGAGAAACCCTATCTTGAAAACAACAACAACAACAACAACAGCTAAACAACAACAACAACAGCTAAACAACACCCCCGAAAAGAACCACAACATTAGACGTTTGGAGTCATGTTGTTTGCTTCAAATAAAATGCCTAAAGTTCCTAAGAAAATAATCCTACAATATCAAAACAGAAATTGGCTTGCATAAAGATGGTTAAGAATAATTTAAACGGTACGACTTGAGTGGCAGTTGGTAAAGATGTTCTCATTTGCTTTATTTCAGTTTTTAAAAAAATCAAACCTTCATAGATGGCTTCTTTTAAGGCCTAGATTCAAAGAAAGAGAAGAAGAAACACTGAACAGAGAAGAAGAAAAAGTTATACAAACACAAAAGTTTTTTTTCCTCTCTGCACAAGAGTAAAGGGGTCATGTGTCAATGACCTACTCCGGGAAGCCAAGCGAAGTGGATTTAAATGTGTGGATGTGTTTCAGGGCCTTCTGAGTTCTCACCACTATTTCTTTTTTTTTTTTTTTTTTTTTTTTTTTTTTTTTTTTTTTTTTTTTTTTTTTTTGGTTTTTTCGAGACAGGGTTTCTCTGCGGCTTTGGAGCCTGTCCTGGAACTAGCTCTTGTAGACCAGGCTGGTCTCGAACTCACAGAGATCCGCCTGCCTCTGCCTCCCGAGTGCTGGGATTAAAGGCGTGCGCCACCACCGCCCGGCTCACCACTATTTCTTATTAAATTTTAGAGACAGGACATGAATGAGAACTCAGGCTGGAGATGCCCCCACTGACTGAGAATAATGCCTTTGGACAGTGAGGAAACATGCCTGGGATTTTGCTGCTGGGATTCTTAATTTTCAACCTATGGCATGTAGAATTAATAAAGCGACCATACTGCTAGTGACCATTAGGTATAACTTGGTGTGAGCCACCGGAATTAAGTGTTTAGTATGCATTCTCACATGCAGGCATTGCAACGATTCTATTAAGTACATATCTTTATGGTCCTGTCTTGGCAAGTGAGGACGCTGGGACAGAAAGCTCAGAAAAGGTGTCCCATGCAAACAGCTAGTGAAGCATCAGATTATAGCCTAGCGCTCCTGCTCCTGAACTTTGCATCTCTCCTTTTAACTGCTCTACTTGACAGTACTCTCCCTGTGTATATGTGTGTTACCTTTTTATAGACACTTAATTTGTCCTCTTATCTATAGGGATGTGTTTGCTTTTAGAGTTGCCCATAAACATTAAGGACAGCCTTTTCTATAATCATGGATATCTGTGCTAACCAAGTGACAGAAAGCACAGCTTTTGTTTCTTCCTCTCAGAAACAGACATCCATAGCTGAGCCGGAGAGATGCTGTAGGAATTCCTACAGCCAGTAGTGTGCGTGGCCTGTTATACTATATATGCCGATGTAATGCACACATCCGGCCTCTTTTCCAGCCGCCTGATTCGGTTACTGTTCCCCGTCCCAGCAGAGGGTTGTGATCTGTGAGTCTACCCTTAAATAAATAACCTTTTATTATACCTTATTCTGAGCTAGTGTGGGATTTCTTTTTAGTGTCCTTCTTCAGAGAGACCGCAACTGTCTGCAAGGAAGCTAAAGACATTTGCAAACTATTGAGTTTTCAAACTACTTATTTGAAGTTCCTTGTACACAACATCAATAAGAAATGAGACTTTGTAAGGGTAGAAACTTGGCTTGTTTCTATCACTAATCACTAGTCTCCTACTGTTGCAGTATACAAGGTATGTATATTGTATATATAGACCAGGCCAAACCCTAAACAGGCATTTTATTTAGAGTGAATGAGCAAATCTCCAAACTATATAACTTTATTACTGTATCTTGGACAACTGGCTCTTTCAAAACAATGGATGAAGCCCTGGTGACTTTGATGCCTTAGAGGTTCTGAATTCAGAGGATGAATGGCTTGGAGCTTAGTGTTTATTTCCAGGCTTTCTGATTTCTAAAAGATTGGCATGTTGGTCAGGACTTACTAGTTTTCTCCGTGAGAGATGTAAATGTGGCCAGATGTTCTCCAGCAGGTACTGGATTGACAGACTCTCGGGAGACTTTTACTTGACTTGGCTATTAGAGACACTATGAATCTTTCCTAAAAGTTTTGCCTCTTTGTAGGGTAAAACAGAGTTTGAAACTGCTTTAATAGTTTTAAGCCTTAGGTCAGATGTGGTGGTACATGCTTGTAGTCTCAGCTACTAGAGAGGATGAGCAAGAGGCCCACAAATTTAAGGCCTTACTGGGCTACAGAAGGATCCCAAGGCCAGGCTGGGCAACGTAGTGAGGTCCTGTATTAACATAACAAGGTCAAAGAGGAATGGAGATATAGCTCACTCACTGGTAGATTATTTTTCTAGTATGCACGAGGCTCTGGGTTCATTTCATTTCCCATTACCACAAAAAAGCAAACCATGAAATCTAAGCCACTACCATAGTGCTTTCTGCTCCATTTCCATCAGATACATGTCTCTAGATCTCTACAGGAAATAATTGCATTGTAGATTACTTAAAGTCAATATCCATCATTTACAACAAGGTCACTCATATCATATACACCACACTTGTAGGCCAAGGAGGCAATAGAAACAGTGGAGAGTTCTAATTCAGGTCCATACCTGCCGGTAATTCCAAGTGAAAGATGGCTACATTTGCCTTCACTCTTCTCTGAATCCTTTTATGAAGGAAAAGTTTGGTGTTGATGAAAACCAGGCATTCAGCCATCCCAAGACTCATTAAGCCAAGCTGAGATGGTTAGTGCAGGTCTATGGGCCAGAAGCTTTCCAGAAATATCCTGTACTATGTGGCTGTGCATTTAACAGTACTAGGGAGATTTTGAAAATAGAACACAAATATTTGTGTGTTTAATAAAGATTAAAAAGTCCCCAGCTTAGCTGGGCAAGTTGGCACACATCTATAATCCTAGCATGAGAAGCAGAGGCAGGAAGACCACAAATTCAAGGCCAACTTTGGCTACATAGTGAAACTGTATTTTAAAAAGTAAATTATATTTGCAATGTCATATTAATAAGGATTGAAACATGTGGATTAATATTGACTTGGCATGTTCTCAAAAGTTTTTCTGAAAACATTTTCATTCTATATGTTTTTCTTAAAAATACTTATGAAGACCATCCGTCTGATAAGTGGTTTGTGTTTCTAAAGGAGAACAAAAGGGACACAAACAGATGCCATCTTCAGAGATTAAACACTGTCTTTCAAAGATGGTCTTCCCTTAGTGTCACGTAATGACTTATTCCAAATCCTAAACTTCTTTCTCATGCATTTTATTCAAACTTTTGAGACCAAGTCTTATTGTGAACATTGGCTGGTCTGAAATTCTCTATGTGGACAAGGGTAAGCTTAAACTTACCAAGATCCACCAGCCTCTGTCTCCAGAGTTCTGGTATTAAAGGGATGTGCTGGCAGGCTCAGCTCCTGCCTCATGTGTCTCAAGCCCCAGTATATATTGCAGGCTCAGTCCCTGTTCTCATTCCATTGTCCCAGCCACCATCTTACCCCTGAACCATTGCACAGGTCACATCTTAGAGATGACTCCTGTTTCCTCCTTCTACCCTACCCCATCCTTTAACGTCTTCTCTTCTTTTTCCACTCCTCCTTTTTTTGCCTCCTCCTTCCTTTTCTCTTCTTCCTCTTCTTCCACTGCTGGAGATCAAATCCACAGGCTGGGCAAGCACCCCACTGCTGTGCTCTACCTAGAGTCTCAGCCTGTTCTTGATTCAGCAGCCACAAGTCAAATTAGAGGGAACCACTAAGTCTACAAGGGCCTGCCAGCCCCCAGACCCATTTCCTAAAGACCGAATTTTCTACACCTGCAGCTCTACTCTGCCTAGTCAAAGTGACAGTGGCTTCCCTGTTGATCCCAAACACTGGAAAGCTTTTCTTGGGTGTTTTGGTTGGTAATCTTCCGATTTCTTGAATTACTCTTTTGTTGTATAGTTTCCTGGTTTATTCTTCCGAGCCAGCCCTTCCCAAGGTACAGTGAAAACGCCTTTGTTCTCTTAGACAGTCCTACTCTTCCGCATTTCATCTTCCTTCCCGTTGTTTCTCGTCATTTACCATTCTCTGTGCTGTACATTGTCCGTCTTATGTCCCTGGGATGCCAGTTATGCAAGGGCATAACCTGCTCTGTCCCCTTCACATCTGTGTCTCAGTGCTTGATGCTTAGGAGGGGCTCAAGACATCATTTTCTGAGTGTCTGCATTCTGATGATGCCCATAAAAACTTAGGACATTGCCTCTGAGTGTTAAGTTATTGATGGCACCTGGCACCCCATTTAATTTTGTTTTAAAATATTCATTTTAAAGTTCTTTTACTTCCTTGGTTTAATCCATTATTTGGGATTTTTTGGATGTTCATGTGATTGGAACTGTTTTATTGACTTCTTTTCTTTCTTTCTTTCTTTCTTTCTTTCTTTCTTTCTTTCTTTCTTTCTCATCTATCTATCATCTATCTATCTATCTATCTATCTATCTATCTATCTATCATCTATCTATCTATCTATCATCTATCTATCTATCTATCTATCTATCTATCTATCTATCTATCTATCTCTATCTATTTTAAGACAGGTTTCTCTGTTGCTTTGGAGCCTGTCCTGGAACTAGCTCTTGTAGATCAGGTTAGCCTCGAACTCACAGAGATCCTCCTGCCTCTGCCTCCTGAGTGCTGGGATTAAAGGCGTGCGCCACCACCGCCCGGCGTGACTTTTTTTCAACGTTTGTTATTGATGTGCAGAAAACCTACTGATTTTTAGATGTTGCTTTTATGAACTTTGATGAAAGTGGTGTATCTGTCTTAAGAGTTTGCTAATGGAGCCTTTAGTGTCTCTTTCATACAATATAGTGATAATTTATGCCCTCCTGTGATTAGAAATAGATATTTTGAAAGCATTATTTTCTATCATCATCATCATCAAAATCATCATCATCATCATCATCATTATACCTGATTTCTGAAAGCATGTTTTACATCAGGATTCCTATTTATTTATTTATTTTATTATGCATACAATATTCTGTCTGTGTGTATGCCTGATGGCCAGAAGAGGGCACCAGACCTCATTACAGATGGTTGTGAGCCACCATGTGGTTGCTGGGAATTGAACTCAGGACCTTTGGAAGAGCAGGCAATGCCCTTAACCTCTGAGCCATCTCTCCAGCCCCTACATCAGGATTTCTTGAATATTTACTGTTCATGACCCCTATTCACTGGAGAAAAATTTGCACAATGAACCCTGTATATATAGGCACACAATTAAACATTTACTGTTAATAAATCATTAAAGACATTTATTTTAAAAAATATTTGACATATAGAATTTTATAATTCATCAATGATTGAAACAAATTAGCATCCTAATGAGGTGGTTGTACTTGTTTCTCTTTCACAGAGAATTAAATCTTGGCTAAATATCTGATGCTGTGCAATACAGAGCATCCTTAATGTTTTCTAGAGTTGATCAATATTTTGATTTTATATTTGTCAGTGCTGAGAATGGCTCTTCACATAAATACATTATATAAAATGGCTGAAGTAAGTTTGTAGGACTGTTTTGGTAATTGTTGGCAATCCTGTCATAATTCCCAACTTAAATTCATTTAACACTTAAGCAAAATAAAACCCCATCAGCCACTCAAACAGTAGTATTTAAAACCACCATTCTAATCCATACAACCCATAGATAAACTAATTTAGACTCACATGCTTGGGATGATGGTAGGACAATATCATCATAGAGTCTTTGTTTTCTGTAATTAGATTATTATGTTTAATTTTTTAAAAAATTGTATTTATTTAGTGGGTGTATGAGAGTGTGTGTATGTGTGTATGTTGGTATGTGTGTGTATGTGTGTGTGGTGATTACATAAGTGCCCTGGAGCCCGTGTGGAGGTCAGAGAGCAACTTGTGGGAGTTGGTTCTCCCCTTCTACTATGAGGGCTCTGGGATCAAACCCGGGTCATCTGCTTAGCAGCAAGGACCTTGACCACCGAGTCATCTCGCTGGCCCAAACCATTTTTTTCTGCTTTTGTAAGAGCAGGAAATTTTGTGTGAAGTAAAAGCACTGGATTTCACAACAAAAAGACATGGCAGTTTCAAGTGTGAGCCACGGTGTTTCAGACTGTGTTTGTTGGCAAGATTTGGTGTGATGTTATGTACTTCTGATGTGTGTAGGTGGCATGTCTGAACCCGTTTCTGTGAAGCTGAGGATGTTCCATGTGTGAGCACTGCAAGAAATGCACTGGAGTCGTTGTGTCTGATTTTGTTTTGGTCTTTGGTTGCTCAGAAACCGTTTACTGGTGCCAGATTTTAAAAAAAAAATTGTTGTTGTATGAGTGTTTTGCCTTCATGCACGTTTGTGAATCATGTATGTGCCTTATACCTGCGGAGGCCAGAAGGGAGTGTTAGACTCCCCTGGCACTGGAGTTATAGATGGTTATCAGCAACAATATAGGTGCTGGAAATCGAATCTGGGTCCTCTGGAAGAGCAGTCAGTGCTGCTGCCCACTAACCCATCTCTCCAGCCCTTATCACTAAACTTTTCATGACCATTACATTAGTTATAAGGCTCCATTTGAGTTATTCACCCATAGTCTATGAAGCTGGCTGCTCTACCACGATATTCCCACTCCTAACCAAATGAGCAGATTCTTCTCATTACTGTTGTTCCCCAGTAATGCATCTGAAGGAAAGGAGTGGTGATGGACTTAGTAAGTCTGATGCTACCCTTTTCCTGAATGAATTTCTGCAAAATGCTCAAAAATCACTCAACCAAACCGTGTCTGTGTGTCTAATGGGGATAATGTGGGCTTTTATGAGGATTAAATTAAAGCTATATGTGCGCACACACAGGCACATACCCACAGCATCCATTACACAATAGGCACAGAATTAGTAATAGTTAAATTGCTGTCAACGACAGTAGTGGGACAGCTTTCTCTGTCACACTCCGGGGTTTTCTTCAGTAATAAACAGCAACAGACAGACTAAATTGGAAACCAAGATAATTTTGGTCAGTGACTGCTTTATGATTAGTTATTTTAAACTTCATCTTGTCATTTTTAAGGGTCACACTGAAGCGTGGATAGTGATCTCTGAAATTTCCATTAAGACGAATTACCTTTGTTTGTTTCTCTCCCACACCCCAACCACGTGTATGCAAATCATTACCAACCGTAACTGCTGTCACACACACCCGCCATGACTTCATCTTGTCACCCAGCACCACCTCCATTTCTACTCACGGCTGCAGCCGTTCACAGCCACGGCTCTTTGCCCTAACTCTTAACTCCGTCATCACTACAACACAGAACTATCTGCTGCTGGACCACCGTCACATCTCCATCATCCCCACAACGACCACTCCTAACTCACCATCACAACTGACACCACCACCACATCCCCAACTACTGCTTGTAACTACCTCACCGTTACAGTCACATTCCCTACCAACCTCAAGTACCACTTCCAGTTATCACCATCAGCATCATGACCCTAACCACTGCCAACTAGTGTTGAACTAGTATCAGTGCTACCACTGTTATAAGTGCAGTGACTGAAAGTATCACATCACCAGCCTTGTTACTGACATATCCTCAACTACGCCATAGCTATTATTCATAACTTCTATCATCACTGCCATATCTACCAACACCCCAACTACTATCACCATCACCATATCTACCAACACCCCAACTACTGTCACCGCCATATCTACCAACACCCCAACTACTACCACCACCACCATATCTACCAACACCCCAACTACTATCACCACCACCATATCTACCATCACTCCAACTACTATCACCACCACCATATCTACCAACACCCCAACTACTATTGCCATCACCATATCTACCAACACCCCAACTACTATTGCCATCACCATATCTACCAAAACCCAACTACTATCACCACCACCATATCTACCAACACCCCAACTACTATTGCCATCACCATATCTACCAAAACCCAACTACTATCACCACCACCATATCTACCAACACCCCAACTACTATTGCCATCACCATATCTACCAAAACCCAACTACTATCACCACCACCATATCTACCAACACCCCAAATACTATTGACACCACCATATCTACCAATACCCCAAATACTATTGACACCACCCTTATTCACAACTACTACTGCCAATAGGTATTTTCACCTTTTAAAAACTCTCATGTGGATTACCACCACCACCTATGACTACCGCCTCCATCACTATTACTACCACCCAGAATTACCACCACTACCTTCCGCAACTGTCCTCAGTGCCACACCCCCAAATACTACCACAGTCCACAGCTACGACTACACCTAAACAACTAATATCACCCACGAGTGCCACTCACAGCTCCATAAGTGCCATTTGCCACTCCACAAGGAAAAAGTCAAAGTTACTGGTGGAAAATTTTATGAAAACTAGCTAGAAAAATATTTCAGAAAGTAATAAATTCTACTATTTCCTTCTAATCCAGAATCTACATGTAATCTTATATAATTAATGTTTTCTACAGCTGAAAAATTAATCAGGGATAAATCATACCAGACAAATGTCAAAATGCTACCACACAGCTACCACACAAATGCTGACTCACAATAAGCCAACGGATAACCCTGTGACTTCTACTAGGCAGAAGATTCTGCATTTTCTATTTGTCTGTGTTATACATGCTCTACCTATCCTAACAACTTATTAAGGCTATGCTAGGTGCCAATCACACTTGTGTAGGGAAGAGTAAAGAATTGCATTCTAATACATTTGACAATCTGATGTAAATGCATTTTCTTGAAATAGCATGATGCTCATTTTAAACTCAACTTTAAACTTCTTAGCTACTTTAAACATGGGAGGCATTGCTCGAATTGGGATGAACTGGAAAGGAAGTAGTTCTGTTCATTCAATTGTGGTGGCTGGTGGACAGCATTAACTTGAAGACACTGCCTACTTTAACTTTTATTGTAACAGCTAAGTCCAATTTGAAGGACAACAAGAATGAGTCTTGTAGAGTTAGTTTTCATTGCTGCTTGGAATAGGTACACAGTACTTGGGGAGCCAAATGACCCTCCCATCAAATCCTAGTCTTGGCCTGTGTTTAATTTCAGCCTCGTTATGGCAGGCCATTCGGACTGTCTTTACACCGCCAGGGTCCGGTCTCAAGGGTCTCATTTCAGCAGTCAGCTCCAGCTCTCCTATGCAGCAGGAGCTTGCTCAGCCTGAATACAAACATGGGTCTGCAACACGAGGCTCAGAACTTCCCTGAGGTCCTGGCAAAAGTGTTTATGTGGAGACTGCAGAGCCTACAAATAAGACACAGGTGCTCAGACACAGACAGAGCATTCCGTACTTATAATGACTGATTATGTGATACATGAATATATTATTAATGGCCAGTACTTGCATTTGGTTGATATCTCATGACCTGTAATTCCAAACACACACACACACACACACACACACACACACACACACACACACACACACACAAATCAATAAATGCCTCAATAGGTGAAGACACTTGTTTTAAAAGCCTGGTGACTGAAGTTTGATTCAACAAAAGTTGGTTAGTTTTATGTCATCTTGACACAAGTTGGAGTCATTTTGGAAGAGGCGACTTTGATTGAGAAAATGACCCTACTAGGTTGGATGGTGGGCAAACGTGTGGTGCATTTTCTGTATTGATTATTGATGTGGGAGGACTCAGATCACTGTTGGGGGGTTCTAGCCCTTGGCTGGTGGTGCTGGGTATTATAAGATAGCAGGCTGGGGAAGCCATGAGGATAAAGCCAATAAGCAGCATCAGATCCTACCTCCAGGTTCCTGCCCTGTTTGAATTCCTGCCTTGGCTTACTTCAGCAATGGAGCATAACCTGAGAGTTTTAAATGGAAAATAAACCCTTTACTCCCTAAGTTTTTTTTATGGTTATTGTGATTTATCACAGCAATAGAAAACCTAACTATGATATGACCCACGTAAAGGTGGAAGGAAAAACTAATTACACAAAATTGCCCTCTGACCTCCATATGTGGGTCATTATATGCATACCTGTATAACACACACATCATACACATACGGACACAATAATAAATACACGAAACTGTCTCCACCAAAACCCAAAATAAAAACCAAACACCAGGCATGGTAGCTCATACCTATTTTCCCAATGACTGGGAGACAGAATCATGAGTAATGCTCTAAGTTGGGAGCCATCTTGGACTGCATCATGCATTCCACGATAGCCAGGACCATGAAGTGGACTTTCTAAACAAATAAACATACATACATACATATAGACAGACAAGCAAACAAGCACAACAATGCCAAAACCAACACAAAAGTCAAGCAAGAACATAAAAAGAAAATCAAGCACATGGAGTGCCCCGGATTCTGATCCGCTTGCTGGAAGTTAATCAGAGAAGAACTGAGACACATTCCCTTTCATGAATTTTATACAAGAGGTGGACAGAGGTAGACAGGGAAAAAGAAAAAAAATCCTAAAATAGCCAAAATAAGTTATAGAGCAAAGTTTGATGCTTACTATGAAGAAAAATTGTAGAAAAAGGAAAAAGTCTGCAGTTTTAAATAGAGTGTCAGAGAAGGCCTCTTGAGACAGTGAATTGAGCAGATAGGATGAATGCACACAGCTGCACACAGTAGCCCACATCTGGAAAGACAGCACAGGCAGCCCACACATTTAATCTGAGGATCTTGTTTTAAGCCTGGGGCACAAAATAAATGTTTAGAATACGTAATAGGATGAGAACAAGAGAACTCAGGTTGGGTGTTGAACTAGATATGGCTTGGCTCAACTGTGCATGAACTGTCCATGTAGACGAATTACTGTCAGATCTTTACAACACACACACACACACACACACACACACACACACACACACACACACACACGTCCTGTCACACTGCCCAGCTGGCCTGGAACTTGCTACTTGCTGTGTAGACCAGGCTGGTCTTGAACTCACTGTGATCAACCTGCTGCCTCCTGAGTTCTGGGATTAAAGGTGTGTGCCACCTTGTCCAGAAACACACCTGCACATGCATGCACGCACGCACGCGCGCGCGCACACACACACACACACACACCATGCACACACATATATTTACAATTTTTCTTTTTAAATTTTTTCTTCTCTCATACATTCCATCCTCACCACAGCTTCCCCTTCCCTCACTCCTCCCAGTTGCTCCCTCAACTTGTCTCTTCCCTAAATCCTCTCCCCCTCCAGCCCGTCTCCCCCCAGAAAAGAGTAGGTTTTCTAGGGATATCAACTGAACATGGCACAACAAAATACAACAATGTGATAAAATACCCACGACATAAAATGCACTATTTTAAACCATTCTTAAGTTTGTAGCTCAGTAGTGCTATATCCATATTGTGGTGAAGTCAATCGCTGGAAGTTTTTGTATCTTGAAAGAAAAAAAATGTTAATCTCCATTAACCTATGGGTTGTTACAGTCCTTCTGCCCCTAGCCTAGCCCTGGCCACCCTTATACTTTCTCTCTGAATTTTGAAGGCACTTTTCTGTACCTCTTTAAAATCATTCTGTTTTTTAAGAATTATTTTCTAATTTTATACGTATGCATATTTTGCCTACTTGAATGTCTGGGCACCATATGCACACGTGGCGTTTAAGGAGATTAAAAGAGGGCACAGCGTTGTCTGGAACTAGAGTTACAAGTGTTTGTGAGCCACTCTGTGGGTGTTGGGACCTGACCCTGAGCCGTCTGCAAGAGCAGCAAGTGCTCTTGACGTCTAAGCCATCCCTCCCGCCCCTCTACGAGCATTTGTCTGTTCTTGGTAAGTCATAGAAATGAATTAATATAGTGTTTGTCTTTGTAAATTATTCTGTTTTACTTAGCACAGTGCCCTCAAGCTTTATTCATATTACAATGTGTGTCAGAATTTCCTACTTTTTAAGCTGCCATCCCACTGTTTAGACTCATCACCTTCAGAATCTCATTCATCTGGGGCTGGAGACCTGTGAAGAAGGAAGGCTTTTATTTCATTCTTCTGCATGTGGTTCTCTGCCTTTATCAATGACATTTGTTGGAAGGCCTCCCTTTCTCCTCTGAATCGTCACGGACCCTTGTCGAAAACTCGCTTAACCATATATGTAAGGTTTTATTTCTAGTTTTCCTGGGTATTTTGATGTTTCAAAATAAACCAGAAATTCAGAATGTCACCTGTAATGGTATTTTCAAGGGGAACAGTGCAAATAAAACAACAGAAAGTAAATCTCTGCCAAACAAAGAGAGCAACACGCGAGCCAACGTTTGGCCACTGAATATAATAGCTCGTTACTTGTGCTTTGCCAAGGACGCGTATGAATGGGTGCTTGTGTTCTTGCAAGAAATGTTCTCTGTGGGGCTTTCAGTGAGACTCACTTTTGTGGGAAAGCATCAGTATGGAAAGCAGAAGGGTCAATCAAAACTTAAAGAGCGATTCCAAAACCATGAGTCCTTTGTAAGAGTGGTGACTTTCAGTATTACGGATATGTTTCTCCCTAGACCCATTCCTGAGACCAAGACAATGAAAACGAGAGAAAAAAACCAGAAAATTTGGTGACAAACACTTGCCCAGTGCCTTAGAAACATTAACTTCTTGGCTTATACATGTTTCTGTATAGATTGGCTTTATTTCCGCAAAATCTCCAAATGCTTTAGATTAAGACAAAGTAGGGGGCTGGTTTTAGGTCACAAAGTAAATGAGTGACAGATCAGAGTTTAGATACACTTGCCTCACTTTCCAGAACTTTCAGAATTATGTCATGATGATACATTATCTCTACATGACAGTCTTCTGGTGGCAGAGGCAGGCAGCCAGGTGGCTGAGGGAAAGAGGAAAGATCGGGCTTCTCCATTAGCCCATTTAAAACAATTAACAAGATCAAAAGAAAATTAAAAAAAATCAAGAGGAACCTCACCTTCCTGGCTTTGCACTGTGCTGCTACAGAAATCCATCAATTTATGCAAATGTCTGCACCCTGTAATTAGATTTTTTCCCCCTTTCAACGGAGTTCCTAAAGTGTGGGCGCTTAGTAAGTGATGACAATTATTATTCTGCATAATAATAATGAAAAATTTGAATAACCATAATTACTAAAACAGCAGTTTTTCAGCTGCCACCTTTTGAGAATCCAAAGTGAGTTTCTTTTTTTTTTTTATTTTTTTATTTTTTGGTTTTTCGAGACAGGGTTTCTCTGTGGCTTTGGAGCCTGTCCTGGAACTCGCTCAAAGTGAGTTTCTGAATGCTTGTACAGGGATTTTGAGAACTGCAAATCCCTCATGTCAACAAGGCAGCCTCATGTGCCTTTACGAGGAACCCAAAAGCAGGAGGTGGCCCACCAAGTCACAATCTGGGCAGAAGATCCCGGAAGGCCCCGATTTTCTCCCTTAAGTTACAGTGAAATCAAGGTTAAATATATCATTCAAGTCCCGAGCCATGACTAGAAGTGAGAGCTCTTGAATCTTTGTGCAAGCTTTCTCTGGTGCAAGTCTCATTTTCTCTAGGTTTGGTGCTGGTACAGGAGGCTGAGTCATAATGGCATGAGTTAGTGTCTGGAGATGAAGCATTCTGCATGTCTGTTTCTTCTCCCCAAAGTGTATGGAGATGTTACTGTGATTTGTAATGCTCACAGAACCATTTAGCAGGCCCCTGAGCATTCCTAAGAACAGGAGCTGAGCTGATTGCTGCAGATATAGCAGGGAACCGAATGCCAAAGTCGTGCCCTGAGGAAGTTCATTCTGATGAAAAGAGATGGACTGTAAAAGACAGAGAAAGTAAAGCAAAAATACAATATTTAGTAAGACACCCAGTGGAAACTATCCAAGGCAATGGGAGTATGGAGCTTGCTTGTTTTTATTGAAAAATTTGGGAAAGGGCTCAGTTAACTGAGGGGAAAACTTTTGAGTAGAGGTCAACAGGAGGAGAGAGAACCAGCTGTGGCTACCAAGGCTGGGGATGCTAATGTGCCCAGGAATTATAATTTGTATGAAATTCTTATTCAAGAAAAATATGTCCACCAGCATTAGAAATCTTAGCCTGTGTTCATTCTATGTCCCCAGACCTCATCCTGTCATCAGCCAAAAATTCTTTCTTCTTTCTGCAACATAAGCTTTATGACAGCAGGGATCTTGCCTGTTCTGTGTATTGCTTCATACTCTGTCTAGAACGGTATTCAGTACTCAGAAAGATAAAAAGGACACATCGGATGGCCGAGCAGCATAAAATGCGGACCTCCTTGAGTATCTGCATCAGTGTGTTCTTTTCTCATAAGGCATCTGCAATATTTGGTGTTAACAGACACCTCTCCATTGCTCCGAACAAAGTGCTTAGGAGAACATAAAATGGGGATTTATTTGGCTCACAGCTTAGTTTTTGGCTTCGTGTTGGGCAGAACATCATGGATGCAGGGACATATGTTTAGGAAGTCTTTCACCTCGTAGTATGTAGGAAACATATGTCCTATGTATGTAGAAACATATGTCCTATGTATGTATATATGCAGAGAGACATGTCCTCATTGACCTACTCCCTTCAGCTGCCCCCAGCTCCTGAGTTTCTAGAACCTTTCACAGCAGTTGCCACCAGATGAAGGCCAAGCACTCAGTATATGAATGTGTGAATGACATCAGCTAGATAATAATAACTTTCAAAATAACTTTCAAAATATTGCAATAAAATACTTTTCTTTTTCTCTTCATTTTTTTTCTTTTATTGGAAGTAGATTCCTTTCTCATACAATCTATTTTGAATACAGCATCCCCTCCCTCTGTTCTTCCCAGTCTTTCCCACCTCCCCTCCCCTCCGGATCCACTCCCTTTCTATATCTCACTAGGAAAGAACAGGCTTCTAAGAGATATTAACCACACACAACAAAATAAGATACAATAAGATAAAACGAAAGCCATCACATTGAGGCTGGACAAGGCAACCCAAAAGAAGGAAATGGGCCCCAAGAGCGGGTACAAGAATCAGGAATTCACCCATCCACACACTCAGGAGTTCCATAAAAATACTGAACTGATAGCTATAATATATACAAAGGGAACTGGGTGCAGAGCAGTGTAGACCCTTTGCTTGTTGCTTCAGTCTCTGAGTTTATATGAGCTTTGTTCAGTTATTTAGAGGCCCTTATTCTCTTGGTGTCCTCCATCCCTTCCGGCTCTTACACTCTTACTGCCTCCTCTTCTGTGGGATCCCCTGAGCTCTGAGAGAAGAAGAAACTTGATGGAGACATCCCATTTAGAGCTGCAAGTTCCAAGGACTCTGTCTCTCTCTCTGTCTCTCTCTCTGTCTCTGTCTCTCTGTCTGTCTCTGTCTCTGTCTCTCTCTCTCTCTCTCTCTCTCTCTCTATCTCTCTCTCTCTCTCTCTAATGTCAGGCTATGGGCCTCTGCATTTATTCCCATCTGCTGCAGTAGGAAGTTTCTCTGATGATGTCTGAACGACGAACTACACACCGATCTACGAGTATAGCAGAATATCATCAGAAATATTATACTGTTATTTTTTGAAAAAAAAAACAACCTAAACTCTTTCTAATGGATGGCAATGAGTAATAGAATCCTATAGCTGAGAACTGCAGCAGCTATTTCCTTAAGTTTTTGTAAGATGCCTTTAGAGCAGAGTTGGTGGGTGCAGGGCACTCAGGGCTGACTCCTCATAGGTTTGCTTCTTTACCCACCACCTTATTCTCCCCACAGAGCCCACTTTTGGGGTGCATCTCCGACTCAAAGAGAAAATGCAAAGCAGATAAATCTGTGGAGTTGTCAGTCTTTTAAAATGCCAACCACTTCCATGATCTATTGGGAAAGCGAAGGATGAGCCTGTGATCAGCCACCTTTCTCTAAGGTCTTGACATGGCCTTGGGCTCTGTCCTTCCTTCTGTCATCATGTGTCAGAAATCCTAGGGAGACTTCCCTTCTAAAGGTTCTTCCATAACAGGCAGTTCGAAGATGAGTCAAATAATTAAGACGGCTCGATTTGACATAATCAAGAACCGCAGCTCTGGGAGCTGGGGAAAAGCGTATAGCTGGCCTCTTCTATAGCGAGTCTATTGCATTTCAGATGAATGGACACACGGCAGAGGGAAAATTCAGCACTAAATACAGAGTGCCAAGGCCATGCGAGGCATCGTGTTAGTGCTGCGAGAGGCAGTGAAACGGGATGTTATAATCTAGCCGAGAGAAGAGACAATTACAAAACCCGAAATCAGTGAGTGGAGATGGAGTGAGAGACAGGGAGACTGGTGCTGGGTTAGAAAGGCTGAGGGAGCCAGGGGAGCTCCGAGTGAGGACCTGGCATATTAAGTGTGTCTAAAGGAATGGGAATTCTAGTGAGATGCCCAGCACAGTGCATAGCTTGAGAGTCGAAGCTGTGGAGTCGGCAGCGAATTTTATTCTAACCAGCTTCTACCTTGGCTGCCTGCTACAGCTGGCTGTTTTTTTCCTTTTTTTTCCTCTTTGGGCTCTTTTGGGAGTCCACCACCCAGCTCCCAAATAAATATGCACATGGAAACTTATTATTTCTTATAAATGTCTGGCCTTAGCTTGGCTTGTTTCTAGCCAGCTTTGTTCTTTCATCCAAGTTCCTCCTCCTTCCCTTTCTCCCACCCTCCCCATCCCATCCACTCCTCAGAGGGGATAAGGCCTCCCTTGGGGGAGACAATAAAGTCTGTCATAGCAAGCTGAGGCAGGCCCTGTATCAAGGCTGAGCAAGGTATCCCACCATAAGGAATGGGCTCCAAAAAGTCAGTTCATGCATCCTGCATAAGTCCTGGTCCCACTGCCAGCGCCCCCATAGATAAAGCCACCTGACTGTCACCCACATTCAGAGGGTCTAGTTTGGTCCCATGTGGGTTACACAGCTGTTACTCCTGAGTCCATGAACTCTCACTAGCAGGGTCAGCTGTCTCTGTGGTTTACCCAATCATGATCTTGATCCCCCTGGCTCCCATGATCCCTTCTCCCTCTCTTCAGCTAGACTCTAGGAGCTCAACCCCACACTTGGCTGTGGATCACTGCATCTGCTTCCAGATGTAGGCTCTATGATGACAATTAGGGTAGCCACTAATTTGATTATAGGGGAATTCCAGTTAAGGTAACCTCTTCACTACTGCTAGGAGTCTTATCTGGGGTCTTCCTTGGGGGTTCCTGGGAATTTCCCTAGTTCCAGGTTTCTCCCTAAGCCCCTAATGGCTCCCTATATCAAGATATCTCGCCAGGTGGCGGTGGCGCACACCTTAAATCCCAGCACTCGGGAGGCAGAGGCAGGCGGATCTCTGTGAGTTCGAGACCAGCCTGGTCTACAAGAGCTAGTTCCAGGACAGGCTCCAAAGCTACAGAGAAACTCTGTCTCGAACCCCCTCCCCCCAAAAGATATCTCTTTCATTGCTCTCCCTTTCCATCCTTCCCACAACTCGGCCACCTGGATGTTCCTATCCCCCATCCTGTCCCTTCCACCCCTCCCAGTGTATCCAGGAGATTTTAGCTATTTCCCTTTCATGGGGCCCTCTATGTGTGTCCCTCTTAGGGTTCTTCTTTTTATCTGGGTTCTCTGTGGCTGTGGATTGTAGCCTAGATATCCTTTGCTTTACATCTAATAACCACTTATAACTGAGTATATACCTTGTTTATCTTTCTGGGTCAGGTTACTTCACTCACAATGTTTTTTTCCTAGTTACATCCATTTACCTGCAAATTTCAAGATATCATTTTCTTTTTTAACCACTGAGTACTACTCCATTGTGTAAGTGTACCACATTTCTTTATCCATTCTTTGGTTGAGGAGCAACCAGGTTGTTTCCAGGTTCTTAGCCAGGTATTCTTAATTTAAACTATTCCATCTTCCTTCTGCTTTTGGGCTTTTAGCTTTCTTTATTTCCTTATACCTTTTTTTTTTACTTCTTGTTCCATGGCTTGCTGTGGTGCTGGGTGGCTGGCCCCTTGGAGTCTTCCTCCTTGTTCTGCTCCTTGATTTTTTCTTCCTAAGTTTCTTCTCCTTTTTATTCTCTCTGTCTGCCAACCCTACCTATCCTTCCTCCTGCTAATCTATTGGCTGTTCAGCTCTTTACTAGGCTAATCAGATGTTTCAGACAGGAAAAGTAACACAGCTTCCCAGAGTTAAACAAAGGCAACATGAAAGAATGCGACACATCTTTGCATCATTAAAACAAAAGTTCCACAGCATAGACAAATGTAACACATCTTAAGCTAATACTCCACAATAGCCTGCCCATCAAGTCTCAGTTTTCTCACTTGTATGATGGAGGGATCTGTGAGAACGGGTTTATAAAGGTTATGTGGAGTCTGATATCAGGGATTTGCACAGTCTTTGGGTGCAGTAAGTGCTCTCGGCCTTTGCTGTCTCTATAATTTTTTTATTCTAACCACATATAAATTTATTCTTATTTTATGTGTGTGTCTATAAGTGCACTGCACACATGCTTGGTGCCTGTGAAGTCCAGAGTGTACAGGCTCGGCTAGAATGGGAGTTACTTGTAGACTGTAACTGTAAACTTCCCTGTGGTGCTGGGCACTGAGGAACTCCAGTCTTCTGAAAGAGTAACAAGTGCTCTAAAGCCCTGCACCATCTTTCCAGCTCCAAACTAGCGCATGTAAATTTTTGGGCAATGACACTGTTCTAGAGACGTTGTCATGAGGTGACAAGGACCTCAGTGTGGTTCTGGGTGCGATGCTGTCAAATTCCAGAGGGACTTCTGGAGGTGTAGGCCCCTCAGCTGAAACTCTCCTATTGGCTAATGTTAATGGCTCCAGCAGGTGTAAGCACAGCCTTACTCCTAGGCATGTGGCGGAGCAGAAGGTGGGACTGAACCCACAACATTCTGTGGTGTAGTAAGGATTGTAATAAGGCTTTGCAACAGAGTTTTTAAAAAACCGTCACAAGGGAGTAGAAGCAGCAAGGATCAATTTAGAGATTCTAAAAAAGAGGTGATTTACTACACTGTGTGTTTAAAAATAGTTATTAAAAATGAAGAAAACCTGCTCTGATTCTGGAAATGCCCCCGCTTTACTGGCTATGATATCTGGGTGACTCACTTAACCTCCATAAGCTTTAGCTTTCTTATCTATTAAACAGGGATAATATAGCACCTATTGCTTAGAGCTGTAGTGGGGTTTATGGAAGATAATCCATGTAAAGGGGCTTATCCAGCACAATTCCAGACAGCTGGTTCAATAAATCACTACCATTTGTCATTATTTAAAGACTTATTTTATTGTATTATTGTTTTGTTGGGGGGGGCAAGGTCTCACTATGCAGCCTAGGCTGGCCTTGAGTTTGTGATCTGCTTGTCCCAACCTTTTGAGGGGTGAGGTGACAGGCATGTGCCACCGTACCTGGCTCAGGACTATTTTATAGATACTCTATTTGATCTACCTCACCCTCATAACATTGACAAGGCACCCACACAGACACCATTTGACTTTGCTGAGGAAATTGAGGACCGAAGACATGGATTCCTCTGATCACAAGCTCTGGCCACACCCACAAGGTGTGGGTTAGAGTCAGGACCTCAGCTGTGATTCTGTGTTTTCAGGGACTCTTTCACTCAAATGCGGTTTCAGAGGAACCTTGACCAGCGTAGCAGTGACCAAGCCACTCTGTTTAAGGCTGAAGGATCCTGCCCTTTCTCCCTCTCAAGTCTCCATGGAACACAACTTAATGAAAAGTACACAGGCTTAAAGAGAAGATCCGAGTTTTAGAGTCACTGGGAGCAGCGTTAAGGAAGGGCTTGGCATAACATCATGGCCTTTTTGTGAACTTCGGATTGATTAGTCTCTCATTTCATCCTGGGCTGGATCAGCTTGTGTGAGGCGGAGTGGTGGTGTGTGGGTGTGGAGGCCTGGGTCTTACGGAGACAGACCGCTCCCGAGGCTTGCTAACGGTGGCATTTTTCTCTGATGTCTCCCTGGCTCATTTCCCCCATCCACCACATGCAGCTAATCACGTCATTTACCTACGGTTTGCTGTGAGATGTAAATCTGGTAACAAGCTTGGCGCGTCATAAATGCGCAATAATCCTTCACTGTAAATAATTCACCTTTCTGGTTCTTGCCTTGCTCTTCTATGAAATAAGAATAAATAAAACGCCGAGAGTTGTTTTTTTTTTTTTTTTTTGGTCAGACTTAAGTAGTACAAAACACAGAAAGTGCCTGCTCATTGTGTTAATCAGATAGACACCACAATGACAATGACAATGGCAATGCCAGCGACGAGGGCAATGGTGATGGCGATGATGACGATGTGTGGGGGGGGTGGTTTCACTTTCTCCATCAGAACCACGCCTTTCCTCACAAAAAACCAGCTCTCTGTTGTGTTTCCAATTTCTTCTTCCTCCCTGCTGCCCCTTCTACACGTGAACAACCTTTCCTGTTTCTGTCGTCAGTCCCTGGACCCCCTCCCCAGGGAAGGCTCATGTCCTCCAATTAGACCAGTACCAAATGACCCGGGGCCCTTGCACAATCCTGGCACCTTCCACATTAATTTGACATCTGCACTTCACCTTGAAAATACGCTAATTGCGGCAGGGATCTGAAGGCTGCCCCAAACACGGGGTTGCGAGTCCACAGTACGCTAGGAATAATTGCGAATTTAATTTCCTCCGAGAAGATGTACAAAACCCTGACCACTCCCATCAGTCCAGAAGAAATTAGAATCTCTGAAATCAAGTGAAATGAACCAAATGAGAGGAGAAAAGATTTCACTTCTAAGGAAAAATGCCCTCAGCTTTATTATGCAAAATCTCCCTGAAAAAGTTTGGTTCAGAGGCAATGATTTTTGTGCATTCATTTATGCGAGGTAATTAATTTTTCAGAATTAATACTGTGAAAAATAGCTGGTCCAATTCTGTGTTCAGAGATGAGAGTCATTTAAAAATAGAAGTAAATATAAAGGAGAATGGTAGGCAAAAAAGTCACAGTGTTTTATTGTCATCAAAGGGGCACTAAGCTGGGCCTGCACTGCCATTGCATAAGAGAACATATAACTTTAAACTTGAAAAACAACTTTATTGAGGTATGTTTTATGTATCATAACAGTCTCCTATTTCAAGAGTACAATTCAATGATTTTAGTAACTTTACTGGTTAGGACAACCATCGCCTTAAATCAGTTTTATAGTCTTTTCATTCTTCTAGAAAATTCCCTCCTGTTCACTTGCAATTAATCCCCGTTCTTACCCCAGACACTGGCAGCCACTTTCTCTGTAGATTTTTCTTGTCTGGACATTCTGTATAAATGGACTCATATGGTGCATGGCCTCTTGTGTATGGCTTCCATAACTTAGGGTCACGTTTCTCAAGTTTACCCCTGGTGTTCATGTTCTAGATAGTTTCTTGCGATTGCTGCATGACGCCTTATCATATTGACAGACAGCATTTTAGGGTCTTTCCGCGCACATGTATCCCTACAGACGATGGCATTTAGGTTGCTCTTGTTTCTCCTCATCCTAACAAAGCCTTGTTTTTACGAGACCAACCGCACTGTCCAGTCGCGTCCTCTGTGGGTTCCCTCCTGAGCCCCAAACCCGGGGGAATTGTAGGATGGGGTGAAAAAGAATGCTGTTGACAGTGTTCAGAAATGCCTGGTTTAAAAACCTTTCTCACTAGTATACTGCTCTATTGTGACATCGTCGTACATACACAGGACACCGATGATAATCAGCCCGCCTCCTCGGCACCCCGCTTCACTGATAGTTCCATTAGAAGTTTCTGTGTTCCTCGGATGCCTTTGATCCACTCCAACACTCTGCTTCTGAAAACACACAGATTTTCTGCCTCGTTCAGATTCACAACTAACAGAGAACATACTATCTTACCAGGAAGTAGGGAAGGGAGCCTGGTAAACATTCTATAGTGTGTATTAGAGAATTAAACCCGCAGCTCTGCTCCCTCGTGCATTCTCTTTAAAAACCTCTTTTGTCAGCGTTTCCTTCTCAGCTTGATTGAGACAATATATCAAAAGGGAGAGGACGAGGCACACCTCGACAATGGGACTCATTCCATCCAATCTTATCTACGCTTTGAGTGTAAGTGTGACATTATCATGATGTGTACAAAAGCTGAGACAGCTGCACCTCTCCACTCCGTTGAAACATTGTCCATGTTGTACAGATTGAGTAAGAGTTGTATTTAGACCCCCCCCCCCCCACACACATGGTCCCTGCAGCTCTCAGGCAACAAAATTAGGGAGGGAGGGATTGAGAGGAGGGAAGAGAAAGAGAGAAATGGAGGCAGGGTGGTAGTTGTGGGGGAGAGATTGAAACGTAAAAGAACTAGACATTTGCTCATCTCCAGATATTTTGAGTTACATAGCATGCCTCTGATGGATTCCCTTTTCTCCTGAACAGCCAGCCTTTGCCAAGCCAGCTTGCTGAGTGCAGACTCCTTAACTGGTAGCTGGAGACACAAAGCTAAAATTTATTCTCATCTGTTTGATCATTAACAATATTTACTGAGTAACAGTTTTGTTCTAGCAGCCGAGGTATTAGGAGTTTACAAGCAGGGCCTGCCGGGTGGGACTAACAGTCAGCGGGGAGAGAGACAGAGACAGGAAAGTAAAGAGATAAGCACAACACAGACAGGGAGTGAGGAATGGGGCCCGCGGAATGGACTTCTGCAGAACAGGAGGGGAAGGAGCGGCTGCTGTAGACATCCCAGGTGACAGTCAAGCTGAGTCATGAAGGAGAGGAAGGAAGAGGGAGATGGTGGAGAGGAGACAAGAGCAAGGGCTCTGGGTGGGAGGGACAGCTGAGGTCCTGTCCTCGCTGAGGTCAAGGGTTGCTGGGAAAGACAGACACGGCGTCAAACACAAGCGATCTCATTTTGGAAGAAAAGTGCGCAAGAGAGACAGGCACTCTGCGGATAAAGAGAGAGAGCCCAGGACCACGGCTTGCAAGTAGCAGAAAACCCCAGGTTTGCCGACTGGGTTGATAAGGAAGCTTTAGAATGGGCATGCAGGTGGATAGGGGACTGATGGGCTGACAGCGTCCAGGAATGAATGACTGGGAAGGCGGGCTTAATGACAGGCAAAAGCGATTGGCCATCAAACACATTTTACAATCCAAGGGCTGTGTAGGAGTAAGTCTCCTAGAATGAGGAGGCCAGGGGAGGTGGCTGAGAACATTTTGTAGCTGTATATATTTTTTTTGGTCCCCCTTTAGGGGCTGGGTCTGAATGGTCTTTTGAATTCTAATTTGAAGAACCCTTCCCAACCCAATTTAGGCATAAAATGAGAGCATCTTCCATTTCTATGACAGCTGCCTGGCGAGCAGAGGAAAATTAATGAGCCGGCACGAATGGCCTGTAGGTCAGATTTTCCACACAAATGACGCATGAAGTACTTGTATCTTATAAGATGGGATTCTTGAGATGCAGGGGAGGCAAGATATGTGACCTAAAGTCACTGAATGAAAACTGTCTTTAGTTGCTATGTCACTTGGACCCAAACACACAACACACAAAAATATCTGTTGCCTTTTCTTCTTATTTAGAGCAAAAGATTCTCTTTGAAGATTAAGAAGAGACAGTGGCATTTACCTGGACCGTATCCAGTTGGCATTACCCTCCTCTGTTATGGCATGTGGATGTCCTGGTGGATGTATCCATTCTGTGACAGGTTCACAGGTCAAAGCCAAGTAGATATTAGTACTGAAAAAAAAAATAGTCACCCCGTGCGCAACTGGCCAATTTCTAACCTGATGGAGTCTCTAGACATCTGGAGAATAAGCAAGGCGATCCTGAAAGCCTGAACCTTTCCATTTCCTTCCAGAATTATTTACTTTCGTACCACGAGGAAATGAATACTTTCCATCAATGTGGGAGCCCCAGAGAGCAAACACAATTTCCCAGAGCTCAGGCAGCAACTCCAGAAAAGGCCCTTAAGCTGCCTGCTCATGATCAGTAAAGTCCTTTTTTTTTGTCTGCTAGCATTAATAAAAATGACACATGGAGCCTTTGCTCAAGAGGCAAAGTGGGACATCCCTGGTTCTAACCTTTGTTTAAATCATTCTCCTAGTAGATTTTTTTTTCTTTCGTTTCAAAGTGGAATTAACATACCCGGAGGTCACAGGGAGGCAGTTACTGTAACAGGCCACAGCCCCAAAAGGTTTTAATAAGTTCTCTGTGGGAAGAGCAATTGCCTTCAGCCGGGCAGAGGCCCATGCTGGTGCCTGATTGCGACGGCAAAGAAGGTACCAAAATGTGGAGTGTAGTCATGCCGGAGAAATTAAGCTCATGTCTTTGAGTGGCTATTGCCTTCTAAAGTATAGTTTCATTCTTCTTTCCTGGTATCACTGCCAAACGCAGAAAACTGTCTTTTCTAACATCTTCTTGGGTCCTACTTTTTTTCTTTTTCTTTCTTTTTTTTTCCAGCAGATTTTTTTTATTACTTTGTAAATAATAGCATTCAAAATTTCCACTTCCTCTCCTCCTCCCACTTCCCTCCCACTCCCCCACTCACCCTCCCACCCTTCCCCTCCAGTCCTAAGAGAGGGCAGGGTACCCTGCCCTCTCCCCTCCATCCAGGCCTAGGAAGGTATGCATCCAAATAGAATAGGATCCCAAAAAGCTAGTACATGCAGTAGGGACAAATCTCAGTGCCATTATCATTGGCTTCTCAGTCTGCCCCAATTGTCAGTCATATTCAGAGGGTCCAGTTTGATCCCATGCTTGTTTAGTCCCAGTCCAGCTGTATTTGGTGAGCTCCCATTAGCTCAGGCACACTGTCTCAGTGGGTGGACCAACCCCTCTTGGTCCTGACTTCCTTGCTTGTCTTCTCCCTCCTTCCGTTCTTCAACTGGACCTTGGGTCACTTTCTTTCTTAACAGCTTCAATTTATCATGATTGCATCACATGTTGCAAACGTCTGGACATTGAAGTTATTGTTTTGGTTTGCCATCTTGGACTCTGTGATACACAACAGTGGAATATTGTTTTAATGTTTTTTCCCCCTTTGTACTTATTTATAATTCAGTTAGTGAGTTAAGGACTTTTCCCTATACCAGGAATTCTCTGGAATTTAAAATATCTCCTATTTTTATTCTTTCTTGATCTATACTAATTTTGCTATGTATCTGCATATCTTCAGCCAGCTTCCTGTGGAAACTTCCGTCATGTAGCAATTCTACAGCCCTTGCCCAGATTCTTACAGTCAGGGTTTGTTTAACCCTCTCTCAATCTTTAAGTGTAGGGAAATGAATATTCCTAAAACCCTACTTCATTTCCTTCCTTAAACAAAATTAAGAGCCAGTAAAATAGATCAGCATGTCTGCCGCCAAACCTGGCAACCCACGTTCAATCCCTGGGACCCACATAGTGGAAGGGGAGGATTAAAAAACTACAATATGTCCTTTGACATCCACTCATGTGAATAAATAATTTAACAATGCAAGAGGAACCCAAAAGAAAAGCAAAATTAAAATTGAACAAGTAAAACTTTGAATTTACATGTCTTGTAAAGGGAAAACTCAAGTCTTGTGGGTGGACAGTATGCTATTGGGTTCAACAGTCCAAAGTTAGAGAATTCTTTCTCTCTCTCTCTCTCTCTCTCTCTCTCTCTCTCTCTCTCTGTCTCTGTCTCTCTGTCTCTCTGTCTCTCTGTCTGTCTCTCTCTGTCTCTCTCTCTCTCTCTCTCTCTCTCTCTCTCTCTCTCTCTCTCTCTCTCTCTCTCTCTCCCTCTCTCCTCCCTGGCTACTATGATGTGAACTGGATGGCTCTGCCATACCTGGCCTGACCTGATGGGCTGAAACCACTAAAACCAAAAATAAAAATTCATCTTACTTCTTTTAAACGTTTCAGTTATTAGGTCAGAGCAACGAGAACTTTTAATGCAGAAATTGGTACCGGAGAAGTGGGGGTGTTGCTGTGACTTTCTGATATGTGGTTCAGAAGCCTTTGGAACAGAGTTTTAGAAGGAATTTGGTAGCATTTGAAGATACAAGATAGAGAAGCTCGGAAAATGCTATAAGCGGAGCACAATGTGTGATTCATGTATACAGAACAGATCAAAGGGGCTTTGTTTGGTATGAGGAACTCATTGTACCCCAAACACAACCTTTCTGTACAATCAATAAATATGCTTCTGAACAGAGGTTCGGGGTTCAGTTTACAGAAAATGTTCCTCCTTGCTGCCAGAGGGTCTAAAATTACATTCTGGGATGTCTCTCCTTCTTTGAATGACCCTTGCAACACAGAACACCAACAGAAGTGGAGCTATCCCAAGAGGAGAGGTGATATGGACCACAAATGACAAGGTCATAGGGATGGGACTATCCTAGCTTACTGAAGTTCACATCACAGGTCTACGTGTCCCGGAGGCTGGTTGTCGAGCTCTAGGGTTCCACTGCCACTGCTGATTTCAGTCTGACGTTGGACTAATATTTCACTGCTATCCAATTCATCTCTTTTGAAATGGGATCGTGTACTCAATGCCACTGTGTATTGAAAATATGTAACTTGTTTTTTGACTGTACAGAGGGACTTATCGCTAGGGGTTTGGTCTTGAGTTTCAGAGGAGACCTTGAACTTGGATTCTTGAACAGTGTTGGAATTAAGACTATAGAGACCTTTACAAATGGATTGAATGTGTTTTGCTTTACAAGATAGACATGATCCTCTTCAGTGTAGAGTGGAGTGGAATGGTATGGTTTGCAGCAGGGTTCTCAACCTGTGGGTCTTGACCACTTGGTATTGAATGTCCCTCCCACAGGAGTCGCCTAAGGCTATCTGCACATCAGACATTTATATTATGATTCATAGCAGTAGCAAGATTACAATTATGAAGTAGCAACAAAACTAATTTCATGTTTGGAGGTCATCACAACAAGAGCTGCAGCATTAGGAAGCTTGAGAACCACTGGCTGACAGAGATGTATTTGGGCGTCATGCCGACTTGTGATGGTTAGTCTTGATTGACAGCTCCATTAGACTGGGGTGTGTCTAGCAGGTTAGTAAAGCACATATCTGGGTGTGTCTGTGGTACATTTTCAGAGATGACCGTCTTAGTTTGGGGGTCTATTGCTGTGAAGAGACACCATGACCACAGCAACTCTTACAAAGGAAAAACATTTAATTGGGGAGGCTCACATTTTCGGAGGTTTAGTACATTTTCATCATGGTGTGTCATGGTGGCGTGCAGGCAGACATGATGCTGGAGAATTCTCCATTTTGATCCAAAGGTAACAGGAGCTGAACGAAGATACTTTGAGACCTCAAGGCCTGCCTCCACGGTGACACACTTCCTTCAACAAGGCCATACCCACTCCAGCAAAGCCACACCTCCTAAAAGTGCCATTCTTTTTTGGGGGGTATTTTCTTCTAAACCATCACACTAAGCAAGGAAAGAGGACCTTCTCTGAATGTGGGTGGCACTGGGTGTGACATATCTGGTCTAGTATCCATGTTGGCTATGGCACTGGAAGGTGAGAATGAATAGAGATGGGAGGGCATGACTATGCAGGTGCAGCTGGCATGTCTTACAGTTCCCAGTGTATGTGTGCCTAGTGCCTGCGTGTGTGTGTGTGTGTGTGTGTGTAATAGAATCCATCTATTATGTGTTATACATGAACTTTTGCCCTGTGTGTTTACTTGTGATAGGCATGTGGAGCTGTGAGTTTTGGCTACACATGTGCTATCTTCATCCTCCCATTTGCCTATTAGATTTGTATACCTCAACTGCAGAACATAAGTATTCTACAGCTCAGAACGGTCCTTAGAAACAAAAGCACTTGGATACTGGGTTTAGCTATATGGATTTATATTGCATTTCTTGCTAGGGTGTCTTGATCTCCTACAGCCATCTGGAGGCATGCTGAGGTGCACCCTTGGAGATCAACGTGCTTCTAAGATCTTATTGTTCCACGCTAATCACACCCCCACCTCTGCCTTCTGACTTTATTTTTTGCTCTCTAATAATGGAATCACCAGATTCCCATTTTAGCCTTTTATTGACTCACAAGCCCCAACTTTCATAATTTTTGAGGAGAATTAGAGACTTGGCAGCAATTAGGGATCCTTTTAAAATGCTGAAGCCAGCTTAAATGTGTTTTCTCATGAATAATGTGTCATGTTAATTTGAGGGTCTGTTCTGCCCACAACTTTGTACTTGGCCCACAATGAAATGCTTCATGCCTCCGCAGGGAGGAGAACCACATGGAATGTTCTCAATCTCTTTAAGAAGCTGCTGGCCACAATGTCACCATATGGCACAGAGATCAGCTCAGGGTTGTCCATTTTTTGTGAGTCTTCCTTGCCCATGTTGGAGGTTGAGATGGAATCTCTTGTCTTTGAGGTCTTGGTTCTTTATTCTAATAACCAGGCATGTGGCAAATCAATCCAAATTTGCAATGCAGGCCCTTCCATCAGGCCCTGTGGTATCTGAGGGCCAGGCCCAAGAGCTCTTGTCTCTGGTTGCTCAGCCCTGTGCATTCTTTGCCTGAGAAAAGGAAATACTGGACTTAGGGAAGGAGGAGGGAAAGAAAGGAAGGCTTAGAGACCATAGACACATCACTCCATGCTACTAATCCACAGCGCTTTACATGATAGCTGTCTTGATCCAGTCACCAACTCCATCTATAGGTTCTGTCACCACACCCAGGTTATAATGAGGTTATAGTTGTAGGGTTATAGCTTAGCCCAGCTTCACTTAATTTAGTAATGGGGCAGAATGTAGTGGGCCCGGGAAATCAACTGTAGATGTGAGCTATAAGCACTTTCCACATGTCTCTGCAGGCTTTGCTTTCTTCTGCTTCTATGGGGGCTATATTGCTGTCCAACACAAGGAGGAGGGACCCCAATCCAGGTCACTATTCAGAACATATTTTTCTTTTTTTCATTCTATATTAGTAAAGATATCTTTTTTTTTTGGCAGAAATGTATATATCACACTCCAGCTTAATTAAATTGGAAGGGAATTCATGGGATCGTAAATATGGTATTCCACATGTAAGGTAAGGTTCTGTAATGACAGAGACTTCATGATGCCACCAGAAGTCTCTTTTCCACCTTCAAGTTCTGCTTTCTTCTTAGACAGTTCATTTTTAGGTGGGCTTTGGATGCAGTGAAGCAAAGATGGTTTCACATAGTTCTGGAGCCAGATCTCTGGAGTGCGGCAATCCCCGTGGCAAGGAGGAGGCTTTCTTTTCCTGACGGTTCTTGTGGACGTCTGTGGTAAGGTTCTTAGGGGTTTGGCTTGGTGCCTGTGCACATTGAACTTAGCATTGCGTGGGTTTGATGGTGTGCTCAGCTTCGCAGGGCTGACCTTGTTTGCCTTCTACTGGAATGGCAGGTGAAGGAGTATCCCTCAAACTATAGTGGCCGAGAATGAGTAGAAGTGGTTCCCAAAGACACAGGGTATGAGCAGCAAGTGTCTGACCTCACCCAGGCTCTTCCCTGTCTTGTCTCTTTGCCTTAATCTGCCTTAGTGAGGATGGCTCTGCAGCTATTTTAAATAAGGAGAGCTACTCTACATTTAATGGTTGAGGGACTAGGAAACCCAGAGGAAAAAACACCCTCATCAGACACAGAATTCTCATGTAACCCCAGCCAGTGTCTCCCTCTGGGCCAGAGACAGATGCATTTAATGACATCTTTATGCTATTAAAAATGGCCTATTTGAATTTATAATGAGAAATAGAGCTATAACCCCGAACGCATTCAGAGGGGAAAAAATCTTTGGGGGGCTCTATTTATGATACAAGAAGAGATGGCTTAGCAGGGATCTGAGAAAGAAAAAAAAACCAAACCAATAACAACCAAACAGAAATAGCTTAGGTTTGTTAAAAGAGAATATAAAAACGAGGAGGCGTTTAAAAACATTCAATATTTGCAATCAATTATTAATACAAGAAAACTAAAAATAGAAACAGTAGGTTAGAAGCATCATCTCTGCTCTCTGGTAGTCTACACATGCACCCTAGGGGTGGGTCCTATTGAGACTTCCTAATTTCGTATCCTTTATCAGTAAAAAGGTCAACAGCCATAGAGACTGAAAACATGGAAGTGTGGTGCGCAGTTCCTGTGCAAGAAAGATGAAAACAATGCTAAGCTGAAAAAGTCCTGCGTTTCTCTGTGAAGACTCTGAATGGATTCCCCATGTTTATAATGTCATATTTTTCTTGCTTTGTCTGTATAAATTGTGATGTATCTGGCTTTGAAACTTTTGTTTATCATTTTTATTGAGTTATATTTTTTTCTTCACTCTCCTCCCTTCCTCTCTGGTCTCCTTCTACCCTCTCTCATGATCCCCATTTTCTCAATTTACTCAGGAGATCTTGTCTTTTTCTATTTCCCATGTAGATTAGATCCATGTGTGTCTCTCTTAGGGTCCTCATGTTGTCTAGGTTCTCTGGGCTTGTGAATGGTAGCCTGGTTTTTTTTTTTTTTTTGCTTTCTAAAAGCCACTCATGAGTGAGCACATATGATAATTGTCTTTCTGAGTTTGGGTTAACCTCACTCAATATGATGTTTTCTAGATCTATCCATTTGCCTGAAAATTTCAAGATGTCATTATTATTTTCTGTTGTGTAGTACTCCATGGTGTAAATGTACCACATCTTCTTTATTCATTTTTCAGTTGAGGGGCATTTAGGTTGTTTCCAGGTTCTGGTTGTGACAAATAATGCTGCTATGAACATAGCTGAGCACATGTCCTTGTGGTACGATTGAGTAACTTTTGGGTATTTACCCAACAGTGATATTTCTGGGTCTTGGTGTAAGTTGTTTCCTAATTTCCCGAGAAATTGACATACTGATATCCAAACGGGCTGTACCAGCTTGCACTCCCACCAGCAATGCAGGGGTGTTCCCTTTACCCCACATCCTCTCTAACATAAGCTGTTGTCAGTGTTTTTGATATTGGCCATTCTTACGTGTGTAAGATGGAATCTCAGAGTTGTTTTGATTTGCATTTATCTGATGGCTAAGGATGTTGAACATTTCCTGAAGTGTCTTTCAACCATTTTAGTTTCCTCTGTTGAGGGTTCTATGTTTAGGTCTGTACTCCACTTTTTTTTATTGGATTATTTGTTTTTTTGATGGCCAATTTCTTGAGTTCTTTGTATATTTTAGAGATCAGCCCTCTGTCTGATGTGGGGTTGGTGAAGATCTTTTCCCATTCTGTAGGCTTTGAAACTTTAATGTACATGTGACTCCTCTTGTTAAAATGCCAATTCTGACTCAAGAAGTCTGGGGTGAAGTCTAGACAGTTCTAAAAAAATCATTTTCTTTACTATTAATTCATGTGTATAATGTGTTTTAATCAAATCTACACCCACTCCCTCCCTTATAATTCCTTCACTATGGCCCTCCCCCTCATCCCTCCAAACAGAATGTGCCCTGTCTTTCTTTTTAATACCCATGGAGTTAATTTAGTGCAGCTTGCATGAGCATGGGTATGGGACCATCTATTAGAGCAAGGGTAGTCTCTCAGGGATAGCAGCCATCGGTCACAAATAGTTCCTCAGGGGCGGGACTTCATGAGCTCCTCCGCTCATGCTGGGATTTTGGCTGGCTTTATCTTGTATAGCAGCCACTGTGAGTTCATTAGTGCAATGGCACTATCACGTGCAGCACATAATTTTTCGCTGCAGATGTCCATTTGTCATTATCTGCTTTTGTCATTATCTCTGAGCCTTCAAAGGTGGGGGTGTGACATGGATGTCACATCTAGAGCTGCATATCACAGTTTCTAATTCTTGGCACATTGACATGTGCAGGGATATGGGTCTCTGCAATAAGTGTCATCCTCTGCAAATAGAAGGTTTTCGTGTGAGACACAAGAGATACACTAATCTGTGGGTATCAAGAGAAGAACTTGGTGTCAGAGGGCCACACTGCTGCTGGGGCCATGGCGATCTCAGTGGCACGCACTACCATCTGGCTGAATGGTGACATCAAGACCCAGCTGCTGTTGAGGACCATGTCTGGGTCCGTGTCTGGTCCTACTGTGGTTGGGGGGGTCTGTGCTTAAGTCCACACCCCATATTGCCACCAAATGTCACACAGAACCAAGGGGTTGGGGCCACAACTTGAGGCCTTGGTGGTGTCTGAGGACCACAATGCTGCCACAGCTGTCTGAATCTGAGTGGCCAGTGCTTCCTCCCAGATCCAGGATGTTGTTCAAGTCCATGCTGCTACTGAAGGCTCCGTTTGGGTCTGTGGTCCTGCTGTAGTTGGGATCTCTCTTCATGTCAGTGGTGCATGCCACCTCGGGGGGCCATAGGAACCATGTGTGATGAAATTGGAGGGTCCATCTGGAGTCATTTCCACATTTTGCTGGCTTAGGGAAAGCTGGACACTGCAAGCAAGAGAGCCGGCCCAGACCCTCATGGGTGAGATGGTCCCACCCTTCACCACAGGTGAGGGAGAACCGACCCTGACGGCATAGGGGAGCTGGCTCCTCCCCTTCATCTGAGGCAGGTGGCCCCAGTGACCCAGAACGATCAGCTCGGCTATCACCCAGGCCCACAGCTGGGCCTTGGGTTGGCCCACCCTAACATCTACCTCACTAGGACCTGCTGGAACTTGTGAAGGGACTGGTCTTGTGGAACAATACCTCAAGGATCTCCAAGACTCAGGGCGCTGCGGGATATGCCAGAAGAGTTCTGATGAGGATACAGCAACGATGGTGTACAAGAAACCAGGGGCCTTGAACAAGACCAGTGACTCATTGAAATGAAGATTTGTGAGCAAAGCTGATTGGACAAAAGGGTATACTATGTGACACACAGCTCCCAATGCTACAAAGATGGATGGAGAGGTGTTGGAGAGTCAGGAAAGAAGGAGAAATGAAGACGCATGAGATGTGGCATCCACAAGATCTGGTCTCCATCTTTTCTGTCTGGAACCCTGGGAGACAGAGTCCCCATCACTTACCAGGCCTAGCCTGGTGCCAACAGAAACTAAGAAGCACTACCAGGTTTCTCATCTACCAGGCTTCCAACTTGTAGCCTGGTGTCATAGCCACGTTCAGTGGCAGTGTATCTGGGACTTTATTTCACTATCAGCAACCTGAAGTCCGAGTGCATTGCATCAGAATATCCGTCTCACACAGGAGAGCTAGACATGAGCCCCCATCCCTAACTCAGAAGCTGTCTTCAATGGACAACTCCCTACAAAGGAAAATTTATTATTTTTTTTTCTGATAAAAGCTTACTGGGTATAAAACCTACAACTAAGGGTAGGCCACATGCAGAAGTAGGTGCCCAACAATTTACAATATGAACTCAATGGTACTTTTGAAAATGCTTTCTCTCATATTGCATTGTTTGGGTTTTTTTTTTTTAAAAACTTACTTGCTTATATACTATAGTTTCTGATTATGTGTTTTCCTGAGTTTTGTGTGTATGTCTCTGTGTGTATGTGTGCACCTCATTTTTTTCCTCTCTTTGTTTTATTCTGGTTTGATTGTTTCCTTACTAGCCTCTTTCCTTTCTAATCAGAGAGATGAAAAGACATGGGGTTTGACTTAGGGAGGATCTGGGAGTGAGGGAAAACCATGATCAGAAGATATTGTATGGAAAAATTAATTTTAATAAAAAAGAATATTTCTCTCACAAAAAAGATAAGGACTTTGGGGGGAAGTTTAATACTTTGCTTACTTAGCAGAATTATAGTACTAGGTCTCACTTACGGCTTGTGACCTAGCCAGTCAAGGATTTGTGGCCTAATTAAAAGTACCAGGCATGCACAAGCCCAGAGAAAATAGACAACAAAGAGGGAACTAGGAGAGACATACATACTAAGACAAGATCTCCTGAGTAAACTGGGAGCATGGGGGTCACAGGAGAGGGTAGAAGAGGCGAGAGGGGAGGAAGGGAGGAGAGTGGAGAAAAACGTATAGCTCAATAAAAACAAAATTAAAAAAGTAAGACAAAAAAAATACCAGGCATGGGTTCCATCTTGTGATAAAGGCTTTAAAAATCCAAGGAGAAATTGGTTGGTTATTTCTATAATATTTGTGCCACTATTGCACCAGTAGGCATTCCTTGTCATGCTGGTTGTTAATATTGCTTGCAAGGTTGACTACAGGGTGAGGCTGTTGATGGCTTTTCTTCTCTGGTCTCATGCACTATAAAAGCTAGTCAGTAAGGATGAAACTTCCAGGTAGGGATGAGCTTGATTTCTTCATGTCTATGCTCAAGTATGTGGTGTCTCCAGCAATAGGATTTACCATCAAGTTTTGGAGTATAACCAAGAGCAATGGCAATAGCCTATAAGTTAGTGGGGTCTCTGGGACCCTACTGACCAATGAAGGGGGTAACCCATGCCTGGCACTGAGCTTTTATTTTATTTTATTTTATTTTATTTTATTTTTTAGCCTGTAGTATCTGGGGGAAAATCTTGCTTCATTGTTATATGGTAACTCCATTTAACTCCCCTTTATATGTGTGTTATGCATATATTTTAGAAGGCCCCTACAGTAGTGGGTTTTTATGTGGCATTTTCAAAGGTCTTTAGTGTTGCTTATAGTCCTCCGAATTCCCTCCTCTACCCTGCTCTCCCATCCTCAGGCACCACATACAAACGGGCCATTTAATTGTTTCATCTGCCTCCCATCTTCCTCTATGTCTTCACTCAGGGCCCCATTACTCTTGAACACATAGAACCCATTAATAGTCTCAGCTTGATAATCTCCTCCTTTGGCACCCACTTTCCCCCTTTACCTGTCAAATTCCTGTTTCAACTTCGAGAATAAATGGAGTTAGTTTGATCGGTCCCCAGAGTTGGCTAGTGAGTGTGGAAGTTTTGAATCCTAAGATCCTGGACATTCTTAGTCAGCCGGCATCCAGAAGCCTGCATTTCACAGACGTTTCAGCTGAGTTCAATGATTCGCCAAATGTAGAAATCTGTGAATGAGAGAGCTCGTTTGTTTTCCAGCAGCAGCTGTGCCAACAAATAGCCTTGCAATCAAGTAGCTTCACAGTCTGAGGGCTTATTTCTTCTCTCCAGCGTGGGTTAGAAGAAGCAGGAGAGAGGAACGTCTGTTCCATGCAGTTTATCAGGGAACTTGGCTTTCATCAGTGGTTCTGTGTTCTACTAAATCTCTACAGAACCTGGAATAGGAGTGTGGATTGAGCCGGGCAGGCAGGAGCTAGCTCACCATGGCTTGTGAGAGTACAGTGCTAAATTTTTAGGAATTTTGTGAGTTGGTTTTGAAATGAAAAAGTAGATTATAAAAGTTAGACTATATGAATTTGTAATTAAATAAAATAAAAACAAAACATCATTTCTTATATTATTTCATTTTACTGCTATCTTTACTTTTGAAGCTTTTTATTTTTAAACTCGTTAGAAATACTGCCTAGTGCATCTCAAGTCCACATTCAGTGACCTTATGTTGGTAAGTCAAGGACAGAGGACAAGCAAGCATATTTAGATTACAGGAACGGGCAAGTGCAGCCTACAAGGAACCCTTTTGCTTGTGCCTTCCCCAAAGAACCAGTTTTGGTTTGAGTGTCTAGACGCAGAAGTGGCAGATACATCTTTGATTGGCCAAGATTCAGTAATTATGACACCACCTAGAGGCACATGTTTAGTAGTATGGTAAGAATCAGAGCATTTGCAAGTGCCCTGTCGGAAAAGAGAGCTCAGACATTGAAATGATTTCTCTCAAGGATAACACTGTAAATAAATCCTGTGTGTATGTGTGCGTGTGCACATGTGTGTGTGTGTATGTGTGTGTGTGCATGTGTGCGTGTGCACATGTATGTGTGTGTGTATGTGTGTGTGTGCATGTGTGCGTGTGTTTCCATTTGTGAAATTCCCAAGACTCTTGTACAATACTACAGTCAAAGCACATTATGAAAACAGGACCATGGCTTACTATGTTCATTGGTATTTCTACTTAATCATTTACATTGCTCCTGAAAATTTTCCCTTTTCTCAAGACCTGTAATTTTATATTGATCTTGCATTAGTGAGTCAGGGTATAGTATGTCAATGAGAACACCTGCTTGGAGGATAAACATATTTAAATATCAACCTTTTACTCTGATTGGTTTTGAAAGTTGAACTGATTAGGTACAGATATTTTAAATCATAATTTCTAAAGAAGAAGCCATCAGAATCAGTTATATAATTCTCAAATATCTCATTCGTCAGGATGATCGGAGTTATCAAATTGTAGCAACATGTGTGCAAACTGACCTGGGGCTCAGATGGCCTCATACATATAGATTTAAGTATTTAACTTAGATTGGGGTACTTCCATAGCACTAATGTTCTCTGTTTTGTATCTGTATATTATTTCTATCTGAAACTTTTGGATGGTCTTATGTTCTTGTTTGGCTAGTATTACAGAATGGAATTTTGTGTCCAGAAATCTTTCCCAGATTCCTGTGGTAGCAGTGAACATATTGAATACTATTACATGGAAATACAGATTTGTAGCATCTGTCTTGCATGTAAGGCTTAAGTGAGACTGTGTTCCAATATCTAGACCAAGACATCATTGTGCGGCACAGGGGATGCCCATGATGAGGCTCCGCCCCAGTCGGAATGACTGTCACCAAGAAAACCAAACTAATGCTGGTGAGGATGCAGGTGAGAAAAAGGACCCCTGTACACCATTGGTGGGGATGTAAATTAGCCCACCATTGTATGGCTATCATCAGAATAACAACATAAAACTACCATTGATCCACCTCTACTATTTCTGTGTTATACCAAAGAAATCTAAGTCAGGGATTCACAGAGCTGCTTATAATCCATATTTGGTACAGCACTATTCAGGATAACCAAGCTGCCCAATTCCATGAACAGAGGAATGGGTAAGAAAAGGGCAACAGATATGTACAAAGTAAACAGTCATAAAGCAAAATAAAGCTATTTCATCTTCAGGGCCAGATGGATTGGATATCCTTATGTTAAGTGAAATCAACCTGCCTCAGAAAGATAAATAGGCCAAATTTTCACTCGAAAATAGGAACCGATAATGAAGACGTGGAGGGAGAGAGTGGCAGGGCTGTTTGTGGATAAGATCAAAGTACCTCTTGGGTTTGGATGAAAATGTCGTAGCAAAATCCACCCTTTACAGATTTCATAGGCATTAAATAAATGACACACACAAAAATTTTGATGGCTGAACCTTGAATTAGCTAAGTTCCCAATACAGCCACGTTGAGCGATGGGGGTGAGTCACAGACATGTGAGCTACGGTCTAATGCAATAGTCATCTGGCCTATTAATACACACAGAACACCAGTTTGTTTCTTGGACACTGACACAATGCTTTGATAGCCTTCCTCCTCGCAACGGAGCTGGGAGAGAGGCTGTTTCACTCGTCACCCGTGTTTCAAAGCCCAGGTCTTACCAAACACAGTACTTGAAAACAGAAGCAGATGACGATATTTCCTCCATGGGGTACTAATTAATTACCTTTCATATTAATTGTTTCAATAACAAGGAAACTTCTTTTGTAAAAATTGGGAGCTTATATTTTATCGCTGGTGGCAGCCCTGGTGTGGAGGTTTGCAGATCTCCTGATATAACTGGCCAAGGGCACCTGCTGCTCACTCAGGTCCAGAGCAACTGTGTGTCCAATTGATGTTCCCCATCAGCTTCTCCCAGGCAGTGAGTGTGGCAAGGATACTGAGATAAAACCATTCCAGGGAGAAGGGGCTTCTCCAAGGTGACTTTGCCATGTGGGCTCATTTTTAGCTTTTCCCAGTCTCCCTAAGAGTTCATGCAGTCTAGGTAGCCTGAAGCCAGCATCCCTCCTGCTCATCTTTTGGGACCAGATTGCTCAGTGCTCTGATCATTTCCTTAGGCTCTCAAGGTTCCTTCATCATCTTCTTTCATGCAGATGTTCCTCCGAATAACATCCTTGAATGTCTAGTCTTAGATTAACCCATTCTTTTTTTTTTTTTAAATCTTTTTACTACTCTGAATTTCACATCATGCACCCCAATCTGACTCCATATCCTTGCCCCTCCATATCTTCCCTCTGCCCTTGCAATCTCCTCTACAAAAGGAAACAAAAAAAGAACAAAAATCTCATCATGGAAGCTGTGGTGTGACACACAGTAGACCCTTTTGCTCAAACAGCCTTACTTGAAATGCTTATTGCAATGAATTACTGATCTGGTTCAAGGCCTCAACACTGGATCCTCACTGGGACTCCTCTCCGGTATCCTGTTGTTGCCTTGTGTCATGGAGATCCTGTAGCTTCGCTTCTGCAGGACCCGCCCCTTTACCTGCTCCAGCATTTCTTAGATGGGGTAAATTTGGGGTGGGCCAACTCAAAGCCCTGGATCTGGACTTAGGTAGTAGCTGAGGTGGTCAGTCCTCCACTCTCCTGTACCCACACCACCAGAGCCTGCTCTCCTGCTTTGCCCAGGTGAGGAGTGGGGCCTGCTCCCCTACCTATGGCAGCTGGCAAGAGTGGCGGAGGCAGGAGGGGGCGCATCTCTCCTGCTCTCATGGCTTTGGGCCTGATTCTTCCACACCACCCCAGCAAGCCGTGGAGCCGGATCTCCTGCTCCCACAACACCAAGGTCAGCTCTACTAAGCTGCCCAGATAAGCTGAGGGGCCAATTCTTCTGAGTGCTGCAGCTGGCAAGGGATGAGGCTAGCTCTGCTTTAACACTCTCAGGGCCAGCTCTCTCATGCTGCCCAGGCAAAGGGCAGGGCCTAGCACCCATGCCACCACACGACCAACAGGGGGCAGGGTTGGCTCTCCCAGGCTCATGCCCTTGGGCTGGCTTGCCCATGTTACCACCAACAGGTCCAGCTCTACTGTGTTGCCCAGGTGAGGTGTGGACCTACTTTTCTGAGTGCTACAGCTGGTGAGGGGTGGAGCCAGATCCAGATCTCCAACTCTCATGCCCTCGGGGCCAGCTCTACCATGCTGCCCAGGTGAGGGACAAGTCCAGCTCTGTGCAGCTCTCAGACATCTACATGGGCCCAGGCGGCAGCCCAGATTAGGGACATTTACATGACCTTTGGTGCTAACATGGGCTTTGGACATTGACCCAGACAGACCCCTGTAGCTGCAAGGCTAGGGGGCCAGACATGACCTTTGGTGGCAGCATTTTCTGGGACATCATGGCCTCAGGTGTCAGCATAGGCTACTCTCCCCAGGCTGTTTGTTCCTCACCACCTTCTTGTCTCCAGACCTGCTTCTCTTTATAGCACACAAACCATTCTACTTCTCTTCCTCTCCTAACTGTCTACCACAGACTTGCCCATCATAGTGGCACCTTCCCTGCCTGCACCTCATGGCGGCCAGGTCCTCTCTGATGTCTTATGCCCTACCCATGCCCCCAACCCATTCTTTTATATAAGTTAAATTTATTTTAAATATATATATATAAGCCACTTGATTATACATAGTTCACTTCTTCTTTTTTTCTTTTTTTGAGACAGGGTTTCTCTGTGTAACAGCCCTGTCCTGGAACTTGCTCTTGTAGACTGATGTGGGAATCCCCTCTGTATGCTGTGATTATCATTGGTTAATAAAGGAACTGCTTTGGGCCTATAGTAGAGCGATAGGGGAACAGAGCTAGGTGGGGGGGGGGGACTAAACTGAATGCTGGGAGAAAGGAGGGGAGTCAGGGAGATGCCATGGAGCCGCTGCCAAAGTCAGACATGCCAAAACTTTGCCAGTAAACCACTGTCATTTGGCGATACACAGATTAATAGAGATGGGTTAAATTAATATGTAGTAGTTAGCCAATAAGAAGCTAGAACTAATGGGCCAAGCAGTGATTTAAATAATATTGTTTCTGTGTGATTATTTTGTGGATGGGCAGCCAGGAAGAACAAGCGACCCTTCCTTTTACAGTAGACCAGGCTGGCCTCAAACTCACAGAGATCTGTCTGCCTCTGCCTTCTGAGTGCTGGGATTAAGGGCATGTGCCACCACCACCCAGTTTCACCTCATTTTTTAAGTTAAATTTATTTCTCAGGTGATTAGCAACATAGTGATTCTGGGTATTTAAGCACCAGCATGCAATGCTTCAATACTTGTGTACACTGTATAACGTTTAAGCCAGGTTAAACACATAGAATTTCACAACATTTTCCCCAGTCTGTGTGGTGAAAACACCGAAAATCATTTCCCACCTTTTGAAATACATTATCATCATCTGTCATCAGTCTGCTGTGCAGACTTATTATTATTATTTTATTATTATTATTATTATTATTATTCGTGGGAACTTTCATTCCTACCCACCTATAATTTATGGCAGTTTTCATGTAGAATACCTTTAACCTGAGAATTTAAGAAGGACTTGCAAAAAAGTAATTTTAATAATTTTATTTAAAAAATACATAATTTATGATGCCCTTAAGGAAGATTAATGAAAAATGTCTAATTTTCCTTGTGGTTTTGCCCTATTATTTAGTTTTAATTTTCCATGTTTAAGGAAGCTGTTTTACCCTAAACCTGTTAAGTTTAATGAGGTTCCTTCAAGGACTGTACCGCTTAAGCTTTATTGATTGAAAGTACATTTTCCCAGAGGCCATGCTCTTCCGGAAGTCACTTATCTGATGTACACTGAAGAATGAAATTTTCATCGTATCATAGCTGAGAATCAGTAGGTAAAATTTTATCAGGTGTGGTCATTCTATTCGCTAGCAAATCTCCTCTCCTCTCCCCGCCCCTCTCCCCTATCACACACACATATTTCCTTTTTATTAATTAAATTTTGGATGTGTTTGTGATGTATGCTGACCACTCCCACCCCCTTCTCTACCACCCCTTCCTAACCCTCTGCCTCACATTCATGTCTATTCATTTTGTTCTGTGACTCATTGAGATCAGCCAGAGCAGTCTACGTTACAATGAGTTTGAAGCTATTCACAGGAGCTTGGTGGATCCAGCCACGGGTACACAGCTAAGGATAGTGGTTCTGTCTCTCTGAGGTTCTATCAATAGCTAATAGTTCTACAGTAGAGGGTAGGGCCTCATGCGTCCATTCTCCTTCCTTGACTTGATAGGGTTGGTCTCTTGTGGGCCCAGAGCAGGTCTGATTGTTACAGTCTGGCAAACCCTTCAGTGGGTTATCTTGATTTGGGATGATATACAAACCTGAGCAGCAGAGAAAATCTTACTCTGTTTTTCAAGTGCTGTGATTGGAGTGTACTGCCATACTCAGTTTGTCAGGCTCTGAGCATCAAAACCACGGCTTAGTGCATGACAGACAAGCACTCTGCCAACTAAGCTATGTCTGTTGGCCTTCCACTGACTTACATCATGTACAGACCCATGGGATCATGGGAGTGGGTGCTGCTGTAGTAACTTCCTGCACAGAAGCTGGTTAACAGTGGATGAATTCTTGGCTGGGTGTGTCCCTTTCTCAGGTGGTCTGTAGGCATGCTTCTAACGAGGACTGAAGTTAATATGGCTCTGTCGATTCCACTGGAGTCTCAGCAATACAGGTCTGTGGTTATTTAATAAGGGAGCAGTTCATTTATGGCAACATGTCTTGCTGCGAATTTTGTCAGGAGAAAAATTGTTAGCAGTATAATTGTCTTAGTATTGTCTTCAGGATGTAAATCTTTACTGAATGAGCATTCATGGGTATGTATGTTTGTGTGTGTTTGTGCATGTGGTGGCTCTTCCTGTAGTTATATCTCAATAAATATTAAGTTGATGGCAACCATGATAGTTTTTACATTATGCTAGAGTCCATAAGCAGTGTTTACATGCATTGTGTAGTTTAATACTACATGTTATTGAGAGGTAGATGAAATCATCTCTAGCTCATAAATAAGGGATGGATGATCAGAGAATGTAAGTTGGTGTAGTTTTTGTGGACTTGTTGCTGCTGCCTGCCGTGCGGGAGGGGGTAAAGGGGGTGAGAAAACATGGAGTCAATGGCTTAGACTCTGGGAGATTCCAATACAGAAGCTCTTTATTGTAAACAGGTTGGGGGTTTATGGGACTAGGGAAATTAAGCTGCCGCACAAACATTTCTGGTTGGTGCTTTTGAAACTGGCGGTCACTGCTGGCGTGTTATGATTGGCTAGGAGTGTGCATCATTAATTACTGTGCTTTTGGCCTGCTGACAGGTTGCCTTGGCCAATTTTGCTTTCTCATTGTGAGTTTGCATGCACTTGCTTGTGCTTGGGCTATTGTGCTATTGCCCTGCCTCAAGTTGGGAGCTATGGTATCACTCCCATATGCTTATCAATATGCATTGCCTCTTTTTGATGCATTTTGATCATATATTCACATATATAAAATACTCAAATAAATCTTCTATAACTTTGGATGGTCAATAATCACCATAAAGTTTGGAATGTTATCATTCTTGTGTGTGAGCATGTGTGTGGGAAGCATGTGTATCTTAATGCACTTGGAGGGTAGAGGATGACCTAGGGTGGTCGTCCTCGCCTTCTGCCTTGCTTGGGACGTGGTCTCTTGGTCTCTGTTGAGAGCCTGTATGCCAGGCTGTCCTGTGAGCTTCCAGGGATTTTCCTGTGTCTGCCTCCCATCTTCCCATGAGGGCACTGGGATTATGGATGCCTGTGCTACTGAATCTTCCTTTCATGTGGGTTCTGGAGATCCAAACTCAGGTCATCAGGCTTGTGGGGCAAGCGCTTAACCCATCAAGCCATCTCCCCAACCCTCATTCTTTTCCTCTTAAGAGTAAAGAAAAACAATGATTTTGTGTGTTTATAAAACGCCAGGCAATGCTTAGTCATTTTCATATAAATGATCTTTCTTGCTCTCTGTAAGAACAAACAATTTCCATTTTTACAAACAGTAGGAGGTTTCCTAGAAATAAACTTCCTTTTAGTGTTCTCTGAGAATGTTAAGAAGAAAGAACAAATTGCTGTGGAGGACTAAATTCATGTCAATTTGTACAGCGCAGGCGATTCTATCTCCGTTGTGTCATTTGATCCCTGGAATGTGACAAGGCACGCAGTGTAGCCCATAACAGCCCCAGCTGGGGAGACAGGGAAGGGAAGTACGGAAGAGACAACCTTCACTCAGAGTTCCCAGTTGCAGGTGAGGAGAGGCAACTCTGGCTAATTTACAAAGAAATGATTACTAGTATCAGGATAATGAATATCCTGGGACCCCACTGAGACTCACCAAGGAAGGGCTTCTGTAAGACACCACAGGGCTCAGTTCTTATGTTAGAAGGTGACTTTCTGTCAGGGCAACATGGACAGACATCACAGCTAAAGAAAGGTCTGGTTCATGTTCAACTCTTCCTTATATTTAAGACTTTGACTCTTAAACTCATGTTTACTCAATTTCAAAGTGGAGAGCTTTTCCATTACTAGGAGTCCTTGCTAAGGTCACCCTCACAGGTTCCAGGAAGTTTCCACTTCCTTAGGTTTCTGCATCATCCTCTAAATGCCCCCCAAATCCAGTTGTCTCTCCCAGTAGTCTCTCTGTCTATCCCTCCTTCCCCCGCCTGATCCCTACTGTTCCCATCCTCACCTGCTCCCAGTTCACCTGCAGAATCTGTTCTATTTCCCTTTCTCAGGGAGGTCCATGCATCCTCTTTGTTCCTTAGTCACTCTGGGTCTGTGGATTGTAGCATGATTATCCTTTTCTTAACAACTAATATCTACTTACAAGTGAGTACATATACTGTTTAAAGGGACATGTTTTCTCTTTAAAATTCCGAATGAAAAATTTTGTTCTTGAAGAGGACCCTCTAATGTCAAGGTACCCATGATTGAGTGTCTATAATGTCAACTTGTGAAAAGCAGCTTTACATTTTATGGGGAGTACAAAGAGATAAAAGCTCCCGACATGCCCCCCCTGGGGACTTGTACTCTCCTGGGCAAGGTGGTACTGGGGCTAGCTTAAGCCACTCTGGTAGTGGCAGCAGGCCTTGAGCGGCTGCCATGGTTTGACACTTTGCTGGGAGAGAAAGTCAACAAAGAGGTGGAGTCACACTGCACAGAAAACAATGCTGAACCCACATCCCATGCTTTGGAGACAGATGCTGGAACTCTTGAGTGGAAGCCTGGGGAACGAACAAGTTTGTATTGGAAGCTGTGCTTTATTTTTTAAAAAATTGTCTGTAATGGTTTGCTTCTGACACCACAAAATCTTTCTCATTAATAATAGACTTCATTATTTAAACTTACTCCTATAACTTTCAAATATCAAATATTAAGCTGCTAATGAATTATTAGCTAGTCTCTAAATAATAAGAACAAATATTGATTGACAGGGATTTAAGATAACTGAAGTATATAATTTCTTGGCCTAATCTAAATACAATGAAACTAGAAATACTGTAAGTTCATGCCAATTGAAACTTATCATGTAGCCAAGGATGACCTTGAACTTCTGATCTTCGAGTTTTCACATCTCACATACTTGGATTCTGGACAGGTACCACAGTGATCTACTTTGACTGTATTCCTGATAAACTTTACTTCTTTGCTTCTCTCTTCAGTTTGCAATGGCATATAATGAAACTGAAAGTCGCCCTGATGGTTTGCCACATTGTGCACTTTGAATGCTGATATCATGAAGATAAAATTGCATTCAGCATGAAATTCAACCTGAAGTTGCCCCTAGCTAAATATGTTGCAAGGCAATGAAGAAAACACTAATACTCTTTAAAAAACATGTCTCTTTAAACAAGAAATGTACTTACTTATAAGTAGATATTAGTTGTTAAGAAAAGGATAATCATGCTACAATCCACAGACCCAGAGTGACTAAGGAACAAAGAGGATGCATGGACCTCCCTGAGAAAGGGAAATAGAACAGATTCTGCAGGTGAACTGGGAGCAGGTGGGGATGGGAACAGTAGGGATCAGGTGGGGGAAGGAGGGATAGACAGAGAGACTACTGGGAGAGACAACTGGAATTAGGGGGCATTTAGAGGATGATGCAGAAACCTAGGGAAGTGGAAACTTCCTGGAACCTGTGAGGGTGACCTTAGCAAGGACTCCTAGTAATGGAAATTATGGAGCCTGAACTGGTCATCTTCTGTAACCAGACAAGGCTGCCAGTGGTGGGGCTGGGACACCAACCTAGCCACAAAACCTTTGATCTACAATCTGTCCTGTAAGATGTGTTGGGGCAATGATGGCTCAGAGTTTGCAGGAGTGGCCAACCAATGACTAGTCCCACTTGAGGCCCACACCAGGAGAGGTAGCTCATGCCTGACATTACCTAGGTGACTAGGAACTGGAAACTGGACGGCCCAGAGACACAGGATGGGTGCTTATCCTAATCACCATCAGAGACGTTTCCTTTGGCCGCTGACGGGAGCAGATGTACAGACTCAGAGCCAAACATTGGGTGGAGCTCAGAGAACCCTGCAGAAGATGGGGAGGAAGGGTTGTAGACGTTAGAGGGATCAAGGATCCTGGGAGAACATGGCCTATAGAATCAACTAAGCAGGGCTCATAGCGGCTCACAGTGACTGAAGTGCAATTGAGCCTACATGGGTCGGCACCAGGTCTTCTACATATATGTTGTGGGTGTTTAGCTTGGAGTATCTGTAGGACTCTTAACAGTGGGAGTGGGGGGTGTCTCTGACTCTTTTGCCTGCTTTTAAGACCCTTTTCCTCTTTCTGAGTTGCCTTGTCCAGTCTTGATTGAGGGTTTGTGTCTAGTCTTACTGCATATTGTTATGCTGTGTTTGGCTGATAACCCCGGAAAGCCTGAGCTTTTCTGAAGGGAAACAGAGGAGCAGTGGATCTGGAGGACAGGGGAAATGGGGAGGGGCTGGAAGAAGTGGAGGGGGGTCTGCCATTGTGATGTACTGAGAGAAGAACAAATAAAAAGAAAAAAAGAAACAGATGTCTTTTATTTTTGAGATTAATATAATTATATCATTCCCTTTCCCTTTCCTCCCTCCAAACCCTCCTTGTTCTTTCATGACCTCTTTTCTATTAATTGTTGTTACATATATATGTATATATATATATGCACACATACATATTTGTATACGCATATACACATACAAACATATATGTATGTGGGCATGTATATGTACATGTATGCGTATACACACATACAACGCTCTCTGTACAGTGTTGTTTGTATATATATTTTCAGGGCGGACCATTTGGTATTGAATGACTAATCTGTGTGCTCTTCCCTGGGGAAGACTTTCTCCCTGTCATATTGATATGACTTTACTTTGGTAAGCTTCTGATTTTCCCAGGAGACACAAACTCACAGAAAACTCCCTGATCCTCTGGCTCTTATGTTTTTGTCCTTTCTTTCACAGTAATCCCTGAGCCTTAAGTTTGGGAGCTGTATTACAGATGTTTCTGTTGGGACTGGCCTCCATAGCTCTGCATTTTGATTGGCTGTGGTTTTCTGCGTTGGTTTCCATCTGTTGCAAAGAGAAGTTTCCTTGATGAGGGATAAAGACTATGCTTATCTATAAGTGTAAGGATAAATATTTAGAATGTAGCTAGGGATTATACTAGTTTAGTAAAGTGTGGTTGTAGGCTCTCCTCCAAGATCCTTGACTTCACTGGTCAGTCCCAGAAGTTGGCTATGTTTCCAGTACCAGGCATGATTTCCCTCTTGTTGAGCAGGCCTTAACTCCAGTTAGAGAGCTGTCGGGTGTCACCATGGTATGCATGCCACTACTGCACCTTTGTGGTTATCACGTCATGCTGGTTGGTTGTGGTTCATTGCATCACAGCTGGGTATGATGGTTGTTTGCTTCCTTCCTTAAAAACTTGCATGGTGTCTTCTCACTAACGTTAGTTAGTCCCCAGAAAGGAGACCTGTAGGTCAGTTCCAGCTCAGGGGCCACTGGGCCTGTGTCATAGGAACTTACCTTTCACCTCTAGGGGTGAATAACAACAGCCCATATGTTTTGGTGGTTTCTTGGACAACCCTGACCAACAACTCAAAAGAGGGCTTCTCCTACCTGGTGTTGGGGTTTTTGTTAGGTAGTCTTTGGCTCTCAGAGGGAGCGTTATCAACCCAGATGGTAATACGTCATTTAAACTTTATATGCGTAGTTATATAGTGACTTACAAAACGCTACTACTCTCACACGCCTTCCTTAACTATGATCTCAAGAGGAAAGTGCTGATGATAATGAACAGCGCTACACTGCCTGGGTGGCCGGTGTCTGGATGCTAGGGTCGAATCAAACACAACCGACAAAAGAAAGTCAATGAAATTATTCCTGATGATTTCTGCTGTACTCATAGGATTGCTGCCTAACCCAGTTGTCGTCAGAGAGGTTTCCTTTAGCAGCTTATAGGAGCAGATACAGAGATCCATAGCCAAACATTAGGCTGAGCTCAGGGACTCCTGAGGGAAAGGGGGTGGAAAGATTTTGGGAACAAGAGGGGTCAAGAATATTACAAGAAGACATATAGAATCACTAACTAGGTCTACACCAGACCCTTTGGATACATGTTGTGGTTGCTTAGCTTGGCGTTTTTCTTGGACTCCTGACAATGGGAGTGGAGGTCTTCAACTCTTTTGCCTGCTCCTGGGCCCTATTTCCTCCTACTGGGTTGTGGTTGTTATGCCTAGTTGATAGTCCTCCCTCAGAGGCCTGCTCTTTTCTGAAGGGAAACAGAGGAGCAGTGGATCTGGGAGAGAGGGGAGGTGTGGAGGGAGATTAGGAGGAGGGGAGGCAGAGGAGGCTGCAGTTAGGATGTATTGTATGAGAGAAGAATGAATAAATAAAAATAAAATAATAAAAATTTTCCCCAAAAAACCCTTACGATTTAGTTTTTTTTTTAAATGAGCATTTTAAGTGAGCAAAATGATCATGTGATTTGATTTCAACCCTGAACCGTGTATTTGCTTATAGCATACAGTTCATTTGTCCTAGAATAATGCTTTTGGCCTGTGTGATTCTCTGAAAGAGTTTTGCTTCTGAGCGACAGTGGTGTCTAGCTACTTAGTGGGAGAACTGGAAAAGCGCCTTCTCCAAGGGAAACACTCTTGGGTGGAGGAGGAGCGGGCCATGTGATTTATGTACATGATCCTGCCAATGATATAAATGTCCTTCTTTTTTATTTTATTTTTTTTTTTTTTGATGGAAGTTTGCCTGAGCAAAATTTGTTTCACATGACATTACAGACTGTACTCGGATTTGCAGCCATAATCTTGTCAGAGTAGATTATCACATGAGTGGAGCAGCGAAAAAATGAATGGGGGTTTAAACTTTTATGAAAAAGCACTTATATTGTGGAATAAGACTTTTTAATGGAGTGTAGGCATTAAACAGACCTTGTATTAGGCTCTGAAATTAATGGGTGACTGTATAGCTTTCTAGTTTTTATAGCTTGATAAGATTAATGCTTGCTTATATAGCAAATTCAATGGCTCATTTAATTTCATATGAATGTTTAAAGTCAAATTGCTTTTGGATTAAGTCTAAACTCATTATTCATTTTAATGTCTGAAAGAACTTTCATTTTTCTTTCATTTTATTTAATCAAGTGCATCGTCATTAAGTAAAGGCTAAGGACCCAGATAGCTAAAATAACGTGAAAAGGAAATTTATTAATTTACAGTGAAAAGAGACTTATTTGTTATAAATTTTATTTAATCCTTTATGATGCTTATGTATGGTGTTATTCGAGAGGAGAGAGATAATTATAGACTTTAGTCATGCTTTCAAACACCATATTGAGAAGCTGCCTTCTCAATATTTGGTTACCTGATATTTGAAGCTCAGTCCTTGAGCAAAGATTGCTGTTGACTCTTATTTATGCAGGTTGCATTCATTGCCTTGCACCTGCAAGCACTGTAGGCATTGATCAAGCACTATGGAGGACTCACCATTGAAAACCATGACATTCCTGTTCTGAAAGGGTCGGGGGTGGGGGTGACAGAAGGCTGATGCTCTCACCTGAACAATGAATGAGGGGGCTTGTTCATTGATCTTCAAGACCCCTTCTGAAGTCTTGTTTCCATAGATATATTATCCTTTGGCTTATGATCAGAAAAGGAAAATATGTATTTGAATCTTTGAATTTATGATAGCGCTGTATTGACATATTCATCATAACTATGGACCCACTACTAGTCTGAGCACTCTCCTGATGTAAACAAAACATGTTGTCTTCTGTCCTATCTTTACATTTTGCACAAGTAACCATCTTTGTCTCCCGCTCGGATGTCAGTGGTGATAAGTATTTTTTGAACATAGCTATGTTTCCAGACAAGTGCTGTGAAGACAAGGATGAGCTGCACTATTGTGATAATTGCTTTGATCAAGATTTTCTTTACATTGTCTAGAATGGTGCTCAACATGTGGCAGGTGATCAATAAATATTTGTCAAGTGAGCTAGTGACATAATAAATGAAAGAGTAAGGACTGAGTAAGCATCAATGGATGCTCTGTATTCAGTTATTCAGGAATTACTAAAGGTATTAGGTATTTTATTCTCATCTATAGACGATGAAACAAATTGGAAAGGTTAAATTGCTTTCTCAATAGACACTAACGAAAGTTGTTTCCTATGTCTAAAATGCTTGAGACAAGCAGTTTTTCAGATTTTGTTTCTTTCTTATAGTTTGGAATATTTGTATACATATAACGAAATGTTTTAGGATTAGAACCAAGTCTAAGCAAAATTCACTGATTTCATGTGTACTTCTACCATTATAACAAAATACCCCCAAACAATCAACTAACAAAGAGGAAACTTTAGAGTGCAACTGGGAAGGAGGGAGCCAGGAAGCCTGGGCAGCCTCCATGACTGCATGCTCAACCTGTCCCTGCCCAGGGAACCGGAGCCTCCAACTAACTCCACCTGCCACCTGTGGGCTCAGGTTTCTGTCCCAGAGAGAGCCTGCAGTCATGCAGGAGCAAGACCCAGCCAGTAACCTAGGCCAGAGCAGGTCTGAGGCAGCAAACTCCAAAAGAACAGGATTGAGCCAGCAACTTGGGCTGGAATGGGCCTGGGACTGTGAACTCCACGGAAGCAGAAGCATATCCAGACCAAGGTCATTTACGGAGGCAGGACTGGGCCAGTAACCTAGGCCAGAGCAGTCCTGAGGCAGCGAGCTCCACAGAAGTGGGACTGAGCCAGCGACCTGGGCCAGAGCAGACCTGAGACAACCAACTCCACAGGAGCAGGACCAACCCCAAGCCAGGGACCTCTGCAGGAACAGATCCAGACCAGAGACATTTAAAATTATGGAATGATGTCTGAGCTGACAACCTAGTCCAGAATAGGCCTGAGACAGCAAACTCCACTGGAGCAGAGCAAAGCTCAGTAGCTCTGAGTGACCTCCAGGAATATGGAGTAACCAATGAGGTAACTAGAACTGTGGCACTGACTGTATCACGAGGAACAAACATCTGAGCCTTGGATTCACTGGCACCTAGAAGATTAATCACCAGAATCACAGACAGCCCCAACCACACCAATTAGAGGAAAAGATGAGTAGTCAAGTTAAGAACACACACAACACCGCAAAGAGTAACACAACACCAGTAAAATCTAACAACCCTACAAGAGCAAGACTTGAACAACCAAATATAGATAAAGCAGAAGAAAATGACTTAAAAATAACTTCAGGAGAATGTTTGAAACTTTTAAAGAGCAAATGAGAAATTCCCTCAAAGAAATGGAGTAAAAAGGCAAACAAAAAATTGGAAGACATTAAATTTTATTAAAAATTAAATTTTTCTCTTAAAGAAAAAGAAATCAAACATATTAAAGAAACTATTCAAGACTTGAAAACTGAAATAGAGACAATAAAGAAAACATAAGCCAAGGGAATTATAGAAACAGAAATGAGATAATAATCAGGAACCACAAATGCAAGCATAAACAGCAGAAGATAAGAGATGGAAGAGAGAATCTCAAGTGTTGAAGATACAATAGAGGAAATAGACTCATCTGTCAAAGACAATATTAAATCTAACAAAAGCTTAACCCAAAATATCCAGGAAATATGGGATACCATGAAAAGACCAAACCTAAGAAGAATAGGTATAGAAGAAGGAGAAGGGAACTTCAGGTTTCTTTTTCCCTTAGGCATTTTCAGGTAACAATAGGACTTGGGATTTCTCCAAAGTGTGATCCCAGAACATCAGCCTCAATATCACCTTGACCCTTGCTACAAATACCCCTAATCTGAGCTTCCCCAGGGCTGTTGGAAAGACTATGACCGAGTCCAGTGTCTGTATCTTAGCAAATCCCCCAGGCACACACTGTAGGCCCATATTTCTACATGGTGTGACAGCCAAGTTCTCGGGATACCATGGTGGGTATCCAAAGCAGTCACTATTTTGCCAGACAGGCTGCTGCTACCCTGACAAAGGCTCAGGATGTACTGCTCCTTTACTTTTGTAATTATGTGGATCGCCTGAGAAGAGGTGTGAATTCCAAGTTAGTGGCCAAGCAGGACTGTAGTCCTGCTACCACAACCCCGCACCCCCCCCCCCCCAAAAAAAAAAGAGATAATGAACTTCCACCTTAGTTTACCTTGGGGAATAAAAGGTGTTTGGAAAATAAACGAGGGTGATCTTCAGGATTTGAATAAAGCATGAGGCTCCCTTCTCATATCGCTATGTGAACTGGGTCTCTATTATTCCCGCGCCTCCACGCCGATCCAGAGAGGGAAAAGTAGTTTATGTTGGGGCATCGGACCCTGACAACACACTACCACTTGCAGATCCCAGATGAAAGGAAACAGTGTGGGTTGTAGAAAGCTAAGGGCACGTGACCACACTCCGTTGAGACCCAGATGGTTAAGCAAACCAGCATCCCAGCTGTCACCGTGGGGCGTGAGCGGGTAGGGTAGAAACAGAGAAACGGAACTGGAAGGAGACCTGAGCTCACCCACCTTGGGGATCTGAGGGGTCATTTCTCCCGGGCCTGCAGAACAAGTGCATCCACGCCCGTGGCTACGCTGGCTTCAGAAGGGGATGCTGATTTAGAAATGGGATGGAATTCCCTGGGAGGATTATTCTTAAATGCGGGAAAAAAGATCAAGAGTATGATGTAAAAGTCAGCGATGAGATTGGCTATAGAGTGGCAGGATCTATATGGTCCTAGTGTAAGCTTTTCAATAGCAAAAAAGAGAAAGGAATTGCGTACCGTTTCTAATGAGCAGCCTAAAGCCTCTCTGTTTCCACACGAAGAGTGGCACAACGGGATTTTATTTTTCAAACCACAGGTAGATTGGCTTAGAGAAACATCTTAGCTAATGAATTATTCAGGGTGATTTCCCAGGCAGGGGGAGAGGCACACCTGTCTGAGATGCTTCTAGACTTGATTAGAGAGCATTTGTCAGCTGCGTCAGCCGCAGGTAACTCCTGACGAGAATTGTATTTCCCTGTAGGTAGTGGAACCAAGTGATGTTCCTGAATTTCATGGGGCTGTTAAAGAGGTTTGCAGGAGTGTCACACTTAAGAGGCTGCACGGTGGTTGTCAAGATAATCAGACTATTTGCAATCACTACTTTCTGCTCTCCGACCCTCCCCCCCCCACCATTCCTAAATGGTAATGTAAAATAGTTAAGAAGAAATGACACATTTGCATGCTATAAATAGATCGCTTGCAGCCAAAGGGTAATAGATGTGTCGTTTCCTTGATAAATTCCCGTGAATTCTTTCCCTGCCTCCACCCTTGTTTATCTCTGGGTATAGCTCTTGAGTTGTGGATACACCATAAGCCAGATTTTCCCCGCCAAAATCGTGATTTCTTGTGTCAAACTGCTCACACACAGGTACTTTCCATTTTGCTTAAAATGCCTTTTATTTTTAGAAAACTTCGTTTCTTTTGTAACGCATCTTGGGGAACTGTTTTAATAATACGTCTCCCATAAATGTACAGTGCTGTTGTCACATTGAGACAGAGACACTTGCGATTTTGCTTTTAGTGTGTTCAGTGAGAAGGCTGGGCTTAAGTCACAGCGTATGGTAAAGACCTTAAAAGGCAGAACAGTTGGATTCTGACCCAGTTTTGGGTGGTCTCGACATGCACCTGGCCTTCAGGTAGAACCAGCGCTCACTTCAGAACTATCGTGGCTTTAAATAGATACAGTGTGCAGCGTTTCTGCTCAGTGTTCAGAAATTCCTCATAAAAGTAATCTTAAATTAAAAATATTTTAGTTATGATTAGTATGTGAGAGAGACAGAGAGAGAGAGAGGAGAGAGAGAGAGAGAGAATAATGGAAGGAAGGAAGGGAAATGAAGGAGAGAGAGGGAAAGAGAGAGAGAGAGAGAGAGAGAGAGAGAGAGAGAGAGAGAGAGAGAGAGAGGGGGGCCAGCCTCAACAAAAATACCTTTCTCCAGAGTGGAGGTGTGGGAATTTAGAAATACAGTAAAGAATACGAAGATGCTAATGAAAATAATAAAATGCAGAAATATATAGGATAGTATCGGGAGGAAATTTTTCAGTGAGTACTGAACATTCACCTGTGTTTAAATTCCAACAGCTTAATATACCCTTGACCCCAAAAGGTGGGAGTAAGACAAAAGACTGCATTAATAAGATTCAAGGAAAATAATGAAAATATTCATAGTTAAACATTCTGTTGCCAGAACAAAACAAGTCACCAAGTCACTCTCACACCTTAGACCAAAACACTCTGTAGGCAAACCACTCCCTGGGTGAAATCCCAAGTTATCTCCATAAAGGGAACTGGAACTTCGTTGAATCCTTAGACTTTTGTTTGAGGTGGGAACAGATCCACTTCTCTATTCCTGGAGTACAAGGTCTGGCAATTAGCCACACCTGTTGATAATAACCCTGCGAGGGCAGAACTCTCTGAATCAACCCAACAGCTAGGTGGGGCCTTTGAGGTAGAAGCACAATAACCTTGTAAGTTCCAACTCTCTGACCTTTGGTCAATGTGGAAATAGGCTCATAATTTTGGGCCTCCACAAGAGCGAGACAGAGAGACAGAGAGCAGGTGATTGTGTGCCAATGTGGCAATCAGACAGTTTTTGGCGTCAGTATTCTCCTTCAGATGTGGGTTCTGGGATGGAACTCAGATCACCGAGTTTTCTAGAGAAGTGCTTTTGTCTGCTGAGACGTCTTACCCGCCCAGTTAAAATGTCTTTTGGATGGAATTTAGGAAAGCAGGCTTTAAATCCACGTGATTTCCCTTTAGCACACTTCTGTCACCTGTGCTGGGAAATTGTTTTTTTTTTTTTCTTTAGAAGGACTCCAGATTTACTTGAGGAGGGAGGAAGAAAGAGATACAACAAAGAGCCAGTTGCCCTTGGTCCCCTCATTCTCTTTGCCTTCACTTCCTCTGTCTCTGCCTTCACACTGTTACTTTTAATGTCAGTTATTAATGTGTCTATCTCTGAGAGTAGGTGGTGAAGAGTTAGTGGGGGCCATCACTAAACGTGAACTGAAAAAACATTGCTTGCTATATTTTCACTGTGAAACTTCAGCCTTAAAGAAAGAGAGAAAGAGATGTCTGGATTTATGGCAAAGACAAAATTAAAGATATGCCAGAATCGGAGGCACTGACCTCACATTAGCTAAGGAAGCCATGCTTCAGACAAATCTGGATAAAGGGACGGAGAAAGTCGATCCAACTTCAGCCAGAAGTTGCCCTGGGTGGAGCAGACTCCCTCTCCCAGTTCCTCTGCCAAGCTCCTTGCTCGAGCCTCTTGAGTTGCCCATCTTCCTCCTGATGTGAACCCAGCTGCAGTGTGGCCAACTAGGCCCTCAGCTTCGAAACTGAGCGAAGAGGAGAATTAAGTAGCAATTCCAAGACATAATAACATTAAGAAGTATTGCCTCCGACTAAAAGATTGCCCCCAGATTTTTCTCAAGTGCGGAGGAAATGAAAGCAGAAAATTGTCCTGTGCCATTTCTGGAGCGCACTGCTATTAGAGACAGATGATAAACCTCACCAAATTGGCACTCCCTGCAACCGGCCGGAGCAGAGAGACATCACTTGCCCTTTTTAAAGCAGAGTTAGCATGGCAACAAACTGATTGCAGCTAAATCATCCCCTCCCATTGAGCTCCCTTTGGGAGGCTTGCTGGCCGGAAAGCATAAATAGAAATATGCATGTGAACATGTCTAGTGTTTCCCTACTTAGAGCCCTCCAAATAGGAGCATGAAGGGCATAAGCGGCTTAAGCCTCCTCCTCCCTGCTTCGCTGGGATGTGAACTCAGATTGCCTGATTCTTCAGCAGATTTTGGGTTTAGACTCCCGTAGCAAGGCACAGTATGTTCTCGGACTCAAACGAAGTTTAAATCCGAGCTTCACTGCAATGGATTAGCAAAGTAATTTAAGCAGGGCCTTCCCTAACCTGGCCTTTGAGGGATAAGATCTATTACACTTTCAATGATACTATCCTTCCTTTTTTTGGCAAACCGCACGTTTTCTTCCTTGCTTGTTTAATTTTGTTTTTGGTAGTTGGATGGTGTTAGTAAATGAGGGATTGAGAGAAGGTGAGAGGGGAGAGCCTGGAGAGGGAAGACAGAGAGCATGTGTCATACACAGCTAGGGTTTCTAGTGCATGGCCAAAAGCAACTTGGAGAGGAAAGGATTTCTTTCATCTTATACATCCAGGTAATAGTCTTTTGCTGAAAGAAATCAGGACAGGAACACAAGCAGGACAAGAATTGAAGTAGAGGCCATGGAGGAGTGCTGCTTACTGGCCTGTTCTCTCTGGCTTGCTGGGTTTGTTCTTTTATACACCCCAGGGCCACCTGTCTGGGATGGTACCACCCACAGTTGGCTAGGCCCTCCTACAGAAACCATCAGTCAAGAACATGCCCCCACAGACTCTCGTAAGAGCCATCTGGAAAGAGGCGTTTTCTCAGTTGAGAGGTTCTTCCTCCCAGATCACTAGCTAGAGTCAAGTAGACAAAAAAATGAACCAGGACAGCACAAAGAGTGGAGCAATAAAGAGACAAAAGAGAAGGGGAAGAAGAGAGAGAAGGAACCAGGACAAGGGAAGTTGAGAAAGTCCCACGAGGGGGTCAGGAGCAGTTTCAAAATCCCAAGAAGGGGAAGTGGTGGGGAATTTGAGAGGTAATTATGAATTATGTACTTGCTTTTTCTAAGTACTTTTTTTTTAAAAAGAGAAACATAGAAAATAGGTTCCTTCAACATTCCCAAGTTTAATTTGACAGCTGGTCCTCACAGAGCGTGGACCACAAGAGTGGTTATGTTCAGAACATACATATGGGTCTTTCTTTTAACTACCTAGCTTTAACATGAGGCCTTGTTATCTTTATTTTATATATGGTAGTTCTGAGACTTACATATACATTATTGATTGAATGTATCAAATCTTTCACTTAGATTTATCAAAATGCCTGTCTTCTTCTGTCTAGCTGGATTCCAGAGAATACATGAGATGAAAAACAAAGGACTGTTAAATAGCAGGAAGGTTTTTGTGCTTTGTCGAGCCGTGGATGGAGGAGGTTTTGCCTTGACTGTGAGGTTGTCATTGCCATGCACTTGTTTACTGGTACCCGAATTCATTTTATTATTTAGAACTATAAATTTTATGTACTTCAAAGATTTGGGGAGACAATTATAAAAGAAACAGATGCGTGTGGAGAGTGGGTTGGTCTCTGTTCTCATGGGTGTTCATCATCTGTGGGCAAATCAGGCGACAGATATCAAAGTACTTGACAGGAAGAAATGTGGTTTTCTGAGGGGCTGTGCTGGGGGAAAGAACGGACAGTTTGTATGCCAGGGTGTTTTTTTTTTTTTTTTTTATTATAGGAGGTGCGTGAAGTTATCTGAGAATAAGACATTGAAAAGGAGATGTGAATGAAAGCCAGGGCTGGACCAGGCAGTCTCGGGGACAGGAGATGTAAGGGAGAATACCTCAGGTCACACACACAGCAATCCTTCCAGGCAGGCGTAGTCCTAAAGTGTGCAAAGAACAAGGGAAGTAAGAGTGTGGGCAGTGTAAGTCAGGGGAAAAGATGTGGAAGCAGAGATGAGGAGGCTGGGCCGGGTCTGTACTGTAAACCTGAGTAAAGACTGTAGATGCTGTTATGACTATGATGGGAGCAGATGGGCACTTTTAAGAAAGGAGTTGCCTGATCTAGTACATACATACCCAAATACATGTGTGTAAGCATTTCTACACACACACATCAGACACACAAACATCAGGAATAGATGGAAGGAGACTAGAGATAAGGAAACATCCAGGGGGTGTTGATATAGGTCACTGGAGATGACCTATAAAGGTGCTGGAGGCGTTGACTTTGACCAGGGTGGTTTTGAGGCAGGATAAAAAGGCAGGGAAAATTTGGGGCACGTGAGACAAGGGAGAGGGAGGAAGGAGTTCCACATCCAGGAACCCTGCTGTAGATGTTGTTAGCAGTAGGCCAGAACCCCAGCCTAATTAACCATGGCTTGAGGTTTTTCTCCCTTCACAGCCACGGACCTGCATTTTTCTAGGAATCTCACCAGAAACTCCGTTTATGGGAAAGTCATGTGCTAAACCCAGGGGCTGCTGGTTTTCCCTTATTAATTACCATCCGATCTAAGGCACCTGTGGGGCTACCTCAGGGATCTCTCTCGCCAAAAGGGAGAGAGGAGAAAATCAGGTTTCCTAAGAACCTTTGAGATGCTACACCTCTTGAGAGTCACGAAAATGGTGTGCACGGCTAGAGGTAAGACAACGAACTGTGTACCCTCCCTCGAGGAGCCCGTACCACACTTGGGTACATCTTACCTTCTACTCCCCACAGGGAAGAAAGTGTAAGCCTACTTAGGTCTTTCTGAGCATGTCTCCCCTTAATTTTTGTGCTAAGCCTATATTAAAATATCTTTTATTAATTTTTACGTGTTTAAACTTCATTATGAAAATGTACAAGTGGAAACCATCACACACTGAAGTTAGTCATTCTGAAGCTGAGGTGCTTTGCATTGGACTTTACACTTTCATTATGGAACATATTTGTGCGCACTTACCCACCACCAAAACAACACAACACAAAACAACACAACACAGCAAAACAAAACATCCATGATAGGGTTAGAACTAGCAAAACAATTGGCTTTTATTTTATCTCTCTTTCTCTTAGCTGTTGTGCTAAGCCTGTATTAAAATACATTTTATAAAATTACTGTTTCGTTATTCTGGATAGTCTTGAAAATCTTTTCATTAACAAAAGCTCAAATACCAGTGGGTCCTGTGCTGAGGTTCCTAAAAGTCCAGGGGAACTCAGACTGCAGAAGGCAGTCATGAAATTGTTCTCTGTTCCCTCATGGTTGACAGTTTTAGGAATATTCTAAAACACCGTAGCATAGTGTATAAAGCTATATGTATGTGTACAAATGTTAATTCTAACACAGTTAGTGGTCCCTTAAAGGAACTGTGTATGTGCATAACCGGACTTTCCTGGGAGTAAAGGGGACTGTCCCCACCATGGGCGCTCTCTCCCAGTTGGTATAAATCAAAATGTCTGCGATTCAACTTGCACTCCAGTGGCACAATTCGGACGACAGAAGATGGAAGGGAGCTCATTCTTGTCATTTTCTTTTCAAATATCAAATTGTATGAAAGAAAACATTCTTCTCAGTCACAGGTGCGGACGGGGGATGAGTGGCGTCTCACAGTCTTTCCTCTGATACATCTTTTCCCTTGGCAGCTTCCAGGTGTAACTTCAGGAAGAAAGTTCAATTTATCTTTTACAGAGTGGATCCGCGTTTCAGAGCCAGCAGAGATAGATTTAAAAGTGTGTGTGTCTATCTCGAGATTCTCAGAGGAGAGCAAAGAACAGAACAATGTCCTGAATATTTGGAGAGCTCAGATGTGGACTGGGCTACAGAAAGAGGCTGTCATAATCATGATCTCCCTAACTTAAGTTTCCAAAATACGTCTTATATCTGTGTATTTGTGTTTGCTTCAGTCTTGCTGACAAGTAGACGCCTAAACACACACACACACACACACACACACACACACACACACACACACACAAGTTAGCTGACTTAAAATTATAAACTTGAAGTCCTTAGGGAGCGCCTCATGGGAGGCTCTCAATTTTAAATCATTCCCCTGTTATCTATTGCATGTATCTTTACATGAATTGTTACAATACTACTGACCTATATCTTGAGGTCTCACCTAAACTTCTCATCTTTTGTGTTTTTGATGATAGCCTCTCTTACTGGCCTGAGACATTATATCCTTGTCTTTTTCATTTATTTAGTGATTAGCATGTTGAACCTGTTAGTTATTTTTTTTTAAAATCTTTTTTCTTCTTTTAAAAACATTTTTATTGATTCTTTGGGAATTTTACATTATGCCCCCCCCCAAATCCCACCCATTTCCTGGTCCCTCCATATCTGCTCTTCACCTTTGTAGCATTTCTCCCACAAAGGAAAACTTAAAAACAAATAATAAAAATGAATAAAGATAAGAAAAAAATAAAAAAATATTAATTGTCATTAAACAAATGAAGAAGAAGAGAAAAGCAAACACAGAAACCCAAAACCAAAACAAAAGAACAAATACAAAAACAAACAACCAAACAAAAGCAAACAACAAAAACTCCACTTCCGTCCTCCCTGTTTCCTGCCAAAAATCCACTTCCGTCCTCCGTGTTTCCCGCCTCTCCATTGCCTTTCGTTTCTCTTGGTGGCATTGGAAACTGCTGTGTATCACTTGATATACCCTTTTGTCCAGACCCTTTTGCTTGCAAATGTTCACTGGGTAATGTGCTGTTGGTCTGGTGGTTCAAGGGGTACACCACCAATACTGGACTCTTGAGGATTCTTCTCTCAGATATTTTGCTGTTGTCTTGAGTCATGGAGAGCCTAAGGCCGTGGTTCTTGCAGGACCAATCTCTCCAAGCTCTCCGTCAGGTCATAGATGGGGTAGATGTTAGACAGTACCAATCCAAAGCCCTGGATGTGTGTCTGGGTGGTAGCTGAGTGGGTCCGTGCTGGCCGCTGGAATCACTCCTCCCTCAGGAGAAGGACAGAGCCACACTTCCACACTTCTGATGAGGGATGGGACCAGCATTCCCAAGTGCGGAGCCCCAGCTTTCCTATGAGTGGCGATGCTAACTCTCCTGTGCAGTGGTCATCAGAGTCCACAATGAGGGGGTGGGTGACTCTTTCTGGGCCAATGAAGGTGGGGCTGGCTCAGCAGGGCCCTCATATTTCAAAAGTGTTTCAGCACGTGGCTTACAAAGGCCCGCTCGGTAATGCAGTCAGTAGGCATCAACACAGACCCCAGCTGCAGCAGGACCATGGGCCATCAGCAGTAGCTTGGGCCCCTGATGTCACTACAGCCCCAGGTGGCAGCACAGGCCTTCCCAATCTTCATGAGTCCAGCAGCAGCATAGTCCCTGGATTCCAATATGGCCCCAGGTGGTGGCCCAGACCCCAGGCAATCCCTTGGCCTTCCGTGGTAACAGAAGCCAAGGGCATCAATACAGACCCTGGCTTTGGTAGGGCCACAGATCCAGATATGATTCTTGGCAGCAGCTTGGGCCTGGAAGACACCATGACTTCAGGTGGCAGCACAGGCCACTCAGATTGTCAAGGCCCTGGCATTGGCTTGTCCCTCGGACCCCAACATGATGACAAGTGGCAGCCAAGAACTGGAGCATCTATGTGGTCTTTGCTAGCAACACGGGCCATGGTCATCAACACATGGTCATCAACATAACAGATCCCAGTTGCAGTGGGAACATAAACTCACACATGATCCTTGGCATCAGTCCAGACCTGGATGTCACCATATCCCCAGGTGACAGCACAGGTCACTCAGCTAGGTATTGCCTTGGCTTCAGGGTGGCCACTGGACACTAACATGGCCTTAGGTGGAAGTCCAGACCCTACCCATCTGAATGGGCTTCAGTGGTAACAGATGCCACGGATATCAACACAGACCTTGACTTTAGAAGGGTCGCGTGTTTATCTTAAGAAATGTCTATTCATGTATTTTTTTCTTTTAGGAAGTCAGGTGTTTTCTTCCTTTTGAGTTGAGTTTAAAAAAGTGTATTTTGTATATTAAACCTTCATTTATTATGAATGTTTTCTCCTGTGTTGTAGGTTGTCTCTTGTTTGATTATTCTCTTGGATATGCAGAAAATGTAAAATTCGATATAATATGTCTATTTTTGTTTTTGTTGCTTATGCCCATGGGTACACATGTAAAAACCATTCTCACAAACAACTCCACCCTCAAGCAAAACCGTTGCTCAGGTTAGAGCACCTTCTGTTTGTTTTACTATAGTAGTTTTTGCCTTTTCAGGACTTAACATTCAAAACTTGAACCTATATGAGTTAGTTGTGCTCAATCTTGAAAACAATGGTCTAGTTTCCTTCTTCTACATGTAGATATCCAGTTGTCCTGTGTTTTATAATTATACGGAGGGAGCTTTTCTACCAGTGGGGATAGTTCAGACCCTCAGTTCCTCGGTGAGTATTGTGGTTGCAGGTAAGTGGTGATTTCACTAGGTCATCTTTATCAGATCCTGTTATAGATGGTTGAAGCTCACCATGTGGTTGTTCGGAACTGGACTCAGGACATCTAGAAGAGCTGATCAGTCTGTGCTCTTAACCCCTGAACCATCTCTCCCAGCTTGTCTATCTTTGTCAAATGGTCTTGGCTGTATCTTTCTGGTAATGAGATTTCAGTTAGGTCCTGTCTGTTTTCTCAACTTTGGTCTTCCTGTTGATTCTATGAGGTGTAGACCATCCTTCTAAGAAGTTCTTCTCCAAGTGTAATTTAGAATGGATTCCTGCTGCACGCAATCAGGAGAACTGACTGGACTGAATGACAACAGGTTCTGTGTGCTGCCATCTGTCTGTCCTTATTTGACCTCCTCTCTAACGGCTAATCGCCATTCCACTCTTGAATGGAACTTTCCCAGGCTAATTCATTTCTGCAGTGATTTTTGTGCTTTGAGTGTGTGTAGCCTTACTTTACACTTCACAATTTGTTATGTCATAACTGGTAATTAAAAAATACAGAATTAAGTTAATTTATTTCAAATTCCTAATTTCATCAAAAGGTCCTCCAGGGTAGGCTGTCTCTCTAGCCTTCCTCCCTTTCTTCTTTCTGGTACAACTTTGTATGAGACTATCTAGGTACAGCAACAACCAGAAGGTTGGAAAGTGCCTGCTTTAAAAAAATTGCTCTGTGGCCTAGAGCTTTGTGGATTAACAAACGATTGTATTAAGCTGGTCACCCCCTGTGTTGGAATTATCTATATTTGGGTTTATCACTGAACAAAAACATTAAAATAAATAGATAGGATTGACCTACAGAGCTAATGGACTTGGATTTGACCTTGGAAAATGTTTCCTGGGTTAGCTGTATGAGCAAGGCCAGCTTACCATTCTCATTAGTTAGTGAGCAAAACTAGAATGAACAAACGTAACAACCGGAGGGACCTTGTCTTTGCAGTTGATCATAAGCTAACTCATGCTGCCACTCTTCCTACAGCTGAGAGAATGCTGGGGCCCCTGGGTGGACCCATTGGTACTGCAGAGAGGTGTCTGGCAGATGCTGCCTAGGTTATTTTCATCGTGAACTCAGGAGCTAGACAGAGCACTTCCCTACACTACTTGTTACTTTCAAATGATGTCACTTTGGTATTGGTACAGACTCTCATGATGGTGTGGGATTCTGGCATCCATGGTCCCATGCTACATTTTGGAAATTCTTTGCTTTGTAAGCACAGCAGCTTCCCACTGCTGTGTCAATTTTTTTTAATCCCTGGGCTAAAACACCAGAAGAAACTATCTTGGTTCCATCATGATTGTCTAACTCTACTTATTTCAGGCCTGCAGTGAGACAGAATTTCATTGTGTAGAGTGTGTGGTAGAGGAAAACTGATTATCTCATGGTAGCCAATGTAGTAGTTCCAAAAAGTTCCATACTAGCCCGGAATGGAGTATAACAAAGGTTTATTTCTTTGGGGATAAACTCACAGTAACAATAGTGCTCCACATTCTTGTGCATGTGCTGGGAACTGGAGCTGAATCCAGCAGCAACAAGAGCTGTGCACATTTTTTTTGTCTGCATATATAGTACATGAGACCACACCCAAAGTGGGCTGGTATCTTTTTTTTTTTTTTTTTGGTTTTTCGAGACAGGGTTTCTCTGTAGCTTTGGAGCCTGTCCTGGAACTAGCTCTTGTAGACCAGGCTGGTCTCGAACTCACAGAGATCCACCTGCCTCTGCCTCCCGAGTGCTGGGATTAAAGGCGTGCGCCACCACCGCCCGGCTTGTGGGCTGGTATCTTAAAGGCTATTGGCTGAAGGTGTTCTCACAACACTCCCCCTTTTGTCTAAATAAGAGAGTTCTAAGCCTAATACAAAACTATATACAATAAGAACAAATATCAAGTATTGTTTAGGGAAAAGAAAAGGCAAAAACATACATAAAAATTAGAATTGTAACCAACATGAACAACATCAAACAAGAAATATATGCTAAATGTTTCAATAGTTATCCTATCCTAAAGAGTCTAAGTCTTATATTAAAAATGGCTTGGCTAAATCATGAAAGGAAAGTAACTATGACTGTCTACTTTTCAACCGCATCAAAGACCTGAGAAGGGAAATAATATTTACCTGAGTAAAAAGAAAGTGCAATCAGGCAACTTCTAAAAGGTGCAAGAAATGACAGAGATAACTGGCTACCTGGGCAATCACCCAAAGTCTAAGAAGCCAAGAAGAAAGGATCCAGAAGAAGTTGCCAGGGGACATACCCTTCAAGAGAAATCTTCAAGAAAGAACCTACTTTCTCTAACTACGTTCCCAAAGTATCTACCATTTCCCATTAGCCTATTAAATCCATGAGTGTAGTGATCCCATTCATAAGCTCAGAGCTCTCGCAGTCTAGTGGCTTCTCAAATGTGCTGCTTCTAGGCACTGATGTATGGGGTGTTAGGCCTTTATTCCAGAGCTTTTGGGAGAGTATCTGAGATCCAAACCATTACACCTACAAATGTTGAAAACACAAGAATTTTGATTGTTCTAAAAGTCTTTGATCTGGACTCAAGGGACTCAAATTTGAATTAAAAAGCAATGACATTAAAAAAATCAATGAGAAGCCAAACCTACAAAGAATGTCTTTCAGTAATAAGTGTTATGTAGGCAACCTCAGCATGGCCCAGCTTCTTCAGGGTTGTTAGTTCTAGGACGCAGCCTCAGCACGGCCTAGCATCTGAAGGGTTTTTAGTTCTAGGGGGCAGCCTTAGTCTGGGCAGGGTCTGAAGGGCCGTTAGTGTTTCAATAGTTTTTCAATAGCAGTGCCAAGAACATCATTAGTTTAAAAAGATTTTAAAAATTCACCCATTTTTTATTTTATGTGTTAGGTATTTTGCCTGCATGTATGCCTGTGCACCATGTATGTGTGTGTAGTGACTACAGAGGTCAGAAGTGTGTCTTATCCTCTGTAACAGGAATTATAGGGTTGTGATCCCCCTTGTGGGTGCTGGGAATTGAACTTGGGTCTTCTGAAATAGCCCTTGGTGCTCTTAACTGTTGAGCCATCCTTCCAGCCTCATCAGAAGTTATTTTAATGAGATTCAGTTCCCTGAACTTAGAAAACTTTTTTGATGCTCTACATAAAGCTTTTTTGGCTGCTCTAAGACTTACTAGTCTTCCATATTTTATTCTACAAGTTTTATCATTTCATCTTTAGCATTTATGTCTGTAACTTCCCCAAATTAATCTTGCCTATTGTGTGAAATATGAGTTAATATTCATTTTTTTCTTGTTTTCAGATGAACATCCAATTGACCATATTCACTAGTTTTCCTCCTGTGGAATTCCTGTGATCGCCTGGTTAGTTATCTTGAAATCTCTCTATTCTGTTTCATTTGTATGTTTGTCTACACTTTAACCAATGTTACCCTGATTGCTATAGGTCTCACTGTCTGGTTGTGCATATTGTCAAGCTCTATTGAAGGATCCAAATATCCAAAAATCTTCTAATAAACTTATTTTGTGGCTACACCATACAGATCCATTTTGCTTGCCACTGACAGCCTTGGCATAGGAATTAAGTGTTCTTTAAACCAAATCTATATTTAACCATGACCTCAAATTCACATATTTGTTTGAATAATCATTAGAATTAGATGAGTAAATCTAATGAAATGAGATGGTGATTTCTAAGAAAGCTTGTGGGTCATCATTGTTGGAAAAATAAGTGTGTGTGTGTGTGTGTGTGTGTGTGTGTGTGCATGTGCACATGCTTTCAAACATATTTTATTCCACTGTTGAGACTCAGTAACATTAGTCAGAATGATGCTGAACTCACATGAATGATTGACATTACCCTTAGCTAGATGATGGAAGTGCTATATCTTTAGAATATTCTCATACATTAGGTGTTTGAAATAATCAATTGCTGCTTCTTTATTGCATCCACCTCTATGACTTTATGTATCTGTTGTAACTACAAAGCCAGTCAATTGAGGGAGTCAAGGTTAAGGACAATAGAAACCAATGGTTTAATTGTTGAAAACTGGTAAAATATTTTCAGCCAATTGGAATTGGTTACCCATTTGCAGAGTCTGGGCAGGACTGATAGAAGGTCAAACCTGTCATGCACATTGTGGAAAGAGTGAAACACTCAACAATTGTGCCCAAGATCAGTGATTTTCAGAACACTCTAGAGAGTGCTAACATTTTTTTTATGTGCTACCACTCTTTTGCAAGCTGCAGGGACTGCCATACTAAGGAGGCAATGCAGTGGATAGTACTGTTGACTCTTGTAATGTAAAAACTCATTGACTCAAGTTGGGTGAAACATGCTGTTTAAATTATTAGCTATGGCCATGACCAGTGAACTCATTCAAATTCTTTTATTACTCATTTGTGAAACCCAGAGCTTCTTTTCTCCCAAGTACCATGCATGTTGCATGCACTTTGAAAGGAGCTGTGTTGGATATGCCGTTGATGCCTCTGATGATGACATGCAGCCATCTGTGACTTCACCGTGGGCAGATTGACACCCTTCCTTATTCTGGTCTTTGTCGACTCATAAGGACACCCTGTTCTTTTCTCTCATTTTGGCGTTGCCTTTCTCTCTCTGCAGGACTGGGGGCTGGCACCTCACAGGAACTCACATGTGATTTTATCTCAAATAATCAGGGAGCCAAGAAAGACTAATAACTTAATCTTTGGTGAAATATGTTTTTTTCCCTGTATATAATTGTCTTTGTATTTTCTGCTTATCCCCAACTGACAGCATTTTAATTAAAAGTCAAGGTGAGAGAACATGGGGAAGTCTGTAGAGGAGCATGCTAGCTTTTTGTTTAATCCTATTGTGTCAAACAACGCTTTAAGCCTTGTGGTAAGCAAGTAGAGAATTAGAAGTGAGAAAAAAAAAAGCCAGAAACAAAGTGGGTTAAAAAACCCCATAGAATAGCTGGCATATTCTTGTCTTTTAAGAGAAGACTCAGAAATTGGGAGCATGGGGATTATGGGAGAGGGTTGAAGGGGAGGGGAGCAGAGAAAAATGTAGAGCTCAATAGAAAAAAAAAAGGAAAAAGACTGAGAATTTGTGAACAAAACTGTAAGATGGCTCAGTGGGCAAAAGCACTTGCAACAAGCTTGCTGACCCGGGTTTGATCCTCAGAACCCACATAGAGGTGAAAGGAGAGAAATGACTCCATTAAGAAACTTTCTGACCTCCACACTCTGTATCACGACACACACGCCTTATCTACTTGCAAACATGCAATGGTAATAAATACATTAAAATATTTTTTAAAAAGAAATGAAAAAAAGACTTCCATTTGTGAATCAAGTATCTATCACAATCATATTGAAGTAGATTATATACATGATATGCATATATACACATACATGTATATCGCCACACACAAACATGTACATGTGTATGCATTTATTCCACATGGATAGTCATACTTCTTGAATCGCAGATTCTGCGTAGTTCCTTGTAGATATCAAATTTAAATTCTAAATGTGAGTGCAACCAAGTGAAATAAAAACATAAGTAAATCCCACTAAGAAAAGATCAATTCGACTCACAACTCTGCCTATCTTTCTCTAGAATCTACACTCTGAAAATTGTTTTCTGAGTGTCCTTACACACTGGTGTTTGTAGGACTCCAGCCAGGAAGGAGTGCTTCTCTTTATTCTTCCATCATGTGGGTCTCTCTGTGCAGTGTTACAGAAAAACAGACACTTGGCTAGAGGAATCCATTCCTATCTCTGCCACCACAAGTCACTCACTTTTTATCTGTTTCTTACTGTGTCCCTGGTGTAGTCTTTTTTGATATTTCCACTGATCCTTATTTACAGGGATAGAGAGACACCCAGAAGCCATGTGTGTTCTTCCAGGACCATGTTTGGTGGAGTTTTGCCATCTTTTTTTTTTCTTTTTCACGCCACAGGGTCACTATAGCCTTCTTTAGACCAAAGTTTATTTCCAAGGTTGGCTCAGTTCATAAATGATCTTTGAAAATAAATAGACACAAGGTAGAAGAAATAAAGGCTCTTTTGAGGATTTTCTCTGTTATCTGATACGGTGTTCCAGAAGGCTTCCCTGGGCCTGACCCCTCTCTGTGTTGAGCAGCCTGTTATTTGCAAGGACTCATGCTTTTGGTATTTTCTCATCCTGGTTATAGTTCAGATACTTGATCTCACTAGCCAACAATAAAAGTTTGTTTGCTTTTTTTTTTCTGGAAAAAGTTCAGCAATAAAAAGAAAAGAGGTAAGGTTTACAGAATGAGTTTTGTTTGAACCCTTAACAAATTCTATTTTATCTTTAAAATTAAAATTGTGTGTTTGGGAGTTTTGCCTGCATGTATGTTGCACCGTGTGTGTAGCATCTCCAGAAGCCATAAGAGGGTATTGGATCCCCTGGGACTGGAGTCACTGATGATTTGCACTACCGTGTGAGTGCTGGGGATTGAGCCTGGGTCTTTGTGAAATTTACATGTGTGCAAATTGGCATAGCTTTACAGAAGACACACTTGAATTTCTGTGTGATCCAGAGATGTGAGATATAGAGTTGAGCTGGCCATGTGGATTTCTTTAAATTAATTATTTTTTGGAGAAGAAATCTCTAAATTGTAGTCACCAAAGAGTGCATCAAAGGAGACAAAGATGTGTAGGAAGGATTGACTGGCAGTAGAGTTGAGTAGAGAGACTTAATCTTGGGTTCTTGGTATCTTTTTTTCTGGGTTGCAGTTTACTGGTCATTTTTTTCTGTTTCTTATAGACTGATTTTTATGGCCAGGTATTCCCTACTGTGCATTTTTCAGTTTTTCATTATCCTTTTGATTCTGGCTTCTGAAAAAGATTTGTGAACTAAGGTGTGGACCCAGAGCTAGAAGCCAGATAGAGGGAGAAGTCTACTGATCCTCTTCCTTTCTATCTGGTTTGGGAATTGGTCTGCATGTATATAGGCGCACCATATGTGGGCAGAGGTCAAAAGAAGACATTAGATCTGTAACTGGAGTTACAAATGACTGTGAACCAGCATGTGTGTGCTGAGAAGTGAACTAGGAACCTAGTGAACTAGGAGCATGGTGCTTCAGTTTCACGGTAAGCGTCTGTTGGTGGGGATGCTGTGGTTATAGCTTTAACATGGAGGCTTCAGCTCTTTGACCCTTTATTTCCAGGCATGATCACAATGTTGTTGATGTCTTGCTTGGTTCACTGTCTCCTATTTGGGTTCTCAGCCCCTTCATTACTCATCCAAACAATCCCTTTTGCTGGTTTTCCCTGACCACACCTTCTTTCTATTTTCTGATTGGACCACAACATGTAGAATCTCATGTATTTTCATTTGTTTCCTTCCCTAAAAGCACGCTTCTTATTGACTGTGTTCGGTTTGTCAACGTCAGATCCTTTACTTGCTTTGAAACCTTTTAGGTGATGCCCAATGATTTCTACAGCACGCTTATCTCAAACATAAGGCAGACAAGGGGCATAGCATTTGGATTATGATTCTACAGCACTGGAGAGGTAGTTCAGTGGTTAGTAGCACTTGCTGCTCTTACAGAAGATCCTGGTTCAATTCCCAGCACTTACATGGTGGTTCACAACCATCTGCAACTCTAGTTACAGAGCTATTAACCACTGAGCTGGTTGTTGCCTTGGTGTTTTGAGGGGATTGCTGAGTGGGAGTGGGGGTATCTCTGAGGTTTTTGTCTGCTCTTGGGACTCTTTCTTCCTAATGGATTGCCTTGCCCGGCCTTGACATAAGGGTTTGTGTTTGGTCTTGTTGTATCATGTAGTGCAGTGTTTTGTTGATGTTTTTGGGAGGCCTGCTCTTTTTTGGGAGAGAGATGGGAAGGGGAGTGCAATTAGGGAATGGGAGAGGCAGGGGAACTGGGAGGAGTGGAGGGAGGAGAAGCTTCCATCAGGGTGTATTATTGTATGAGAGGAGAATAAATAAAAATTTAAAAAAGACTCCTAAAGACATTCTGCTATAGTCATAGTTAAGGGTGTTGTTCAGCCATCATCAGAGAAGCTCTTTCCTACAGCAGATGGGAACAAATACAGAGAGACCCACCGCCAGACATTATGCAGAGAATGAGAGATCTTGGCACAGTCTCCATCAAATCCTTCTCTTCAGTCCCAGGGAACCCCTCGGGAGAAGTAGAGAGGAAGAATGTAAGAGCCAGAGGGGACAGAGGACACCATGAAAACAAGGTTTCCTAAATCAACACGATCAACGCACATACTAATTCCTGGAGACTGAAGCAGTATGCACCGGGTCTGCAAGGGTCTGCACCAGTTGGAGTCCTAGAGACTAAAAGAGAAGAAAACACATGCTCCCTTTCCTAACCCAGAAGCAATCTTCAATTGATAACCAATTTACTTCCTCCAGGGAGTATCTCTGGGAAGAGAAATTACCCTTATATGTAGGCTGCAATCCCAGCAGTAGATATCCGACAGAAAATGAACTCAACAGCATCTTTGGATGCTCCTTATCCTATGTCAGGGTTCTTCTTCTTTTGTTGTTGTTGTTGTTAATTTTTATCTATTCTTTTTATTTTATTTTATTTACACATATTTTCCTCTTTTTTTATTACCCTACATATCCTCTGTGTATATATTATGGCTTCCAGTTTACTGCTTTTACTGGATTCCTGAGTGCGAGAATGAGTGGGTCTCTATTTCTTGTGTCTTTTATTGAACTCTTTCTTTTTGTTTGCTTATTTTGTTCAATTCAAGTATGTTAAGTTGTGTTTTATTATATTACATTTTATTATATCCCCCCTAGAAGCATATTTGTTTTCTAATGGAACACAGAAAGAGGGGGTGGATCCAGAGGGTATAGAAAGTAGAGAGGAGCTGGGAGGAGTAGAGAGAGGGTAACTATAATTTGGGTATATTATGTAAGGAAAAAAGGAAATTGAGAATAAATAAGATGACTAAGACATTTTCATTAAAAATTTCACAGTTATGGTTGCTGACTTGAGGGACTGCAAATACTTTCTAGAGTAATGTTTCTTCTCATATTTGACATACTGGTTATAATGACAAATATTTGTTTTTTTATTAATGTGTCCACCCATCTGTGCATGTGCCATACATTGGTGCCAAGACAATACTGAGGTAAGGGTTAGAGGTGACGCAGTCAGAATTCATTCATGTAAAAGGGGATGGGAAAGAACAAGGGAGCCAGATGGGAGGCATTCACAGCAAGGTGGCCATTGCTTCACAACAACTCACAATGACACAGCAAGTGACTCCTCCCCTTGGCTCCTCGGAGTCACAAGACTCTTTGAGATAGTTAATCAACAGTAAACGTTTAGGTGTACGTTCTGGAGAATAAGAGCTCCAGATCAAAGCAACTGATGACTTAGTGTGTGGTGAGGGCTGTTTCTGTTCTTTCTTTTAAAACAGATTTATTTTTCAATTATGTGCGTATGTGTGTACATCTGTGTGTGGCTAGGTCACTTGACTGTGGTTGCCTGCAGAGGCCAGAAGAGGGCACAGGATCCCTGAGCTGGAGGTAAAGGTGGTTGTGAGCTTCCCCACATGGCTAGAAATCAAATTAAAGTCCTCTGAAACAGCAGTGAGTGCTCTCAACCACTGAACCAGCTCTCCAGCACCAGAACCCTTTCCTTGAAGTTTAAATCTTTTCCTCCTACGTGTGCATGCATGCGCTCTGCTTGCACGTGGCTGCTCATGGAGGCCAGAAGTAGGCATTGCACCCACTGGAGCTGGAGTTCCAGGCAATTGTGAACCACCTGATGTTGGAGACAGAACCCGGGTCCTCTGCAAGAGCTGCAAGCATTCCAGTACCAGGACCTTTCCTTACAGACTACATCCTTACTTGGTGGAGGGTCAAACAAGCTCCCTCTGGTGGGGGCGCTGACACCATTTACAACCTGATCACATCCGGAAGCCTTACTTTTAATTGGGGATAAATACAAAAGTTTTCATGGGATACATTTAGACAATAGCCTTGGTATTGGGAGAATATTTTTAACATTTCTCATGTGATATGAAGATTTTTATATGAAAATGTATTAAGTACAAGACATCACCTTTTTGAGTGGTATTTATTAGGCTAAAAAGGTCAGTTTTGTCCCTAAACTGTTAAGCATATTATTTTGAGATAATGAAAAAGTTGACAGGTTTCCTAAGTGCATTTTTCTATTGATTAAAAATGATCCCAGGTTTTGCCCTTCATTTTGTTTTCTTAATTTGGTGACTCACAGTGGATTTTCAATGCTAATGAATCTTGTTTGTCTAGAAGAAATGTGATTTTGGTTGTAGTATGTTTTCTTATATATTAATGAATTTTATTAGTTTCATAATTTTATGTCAGTCTTCATAATATACAGATTTTTTGTCATCAAGTTTCTGTATTAGGCTAATGCTGGTATAATATGGCATTTTTTTGTGTAAAAGATGCTATGGAATATTAGGGTTCTTTTTTTCTTCACTACTTTGAAGACTTCACCATGCAAGTCATCACCTGAGTTGGAATATTGCTTTGGAGATTTTATTAATTTTGTTTAGTAATAAGTTTAAATTTTAAACTAGTCAAATTTTATTTATCTAAACATTTTCATTTCATCAAATGTTTCAAATTAACATAATATTAATATCTATCTTAAAAAAGTTTTTTAGGACGTCATTTGCACGTATTGCATATGCAGAGTGATTGGTGCACCGTGACATTCTCGTAGGTGCTTATAACGTTCTACAGTAACATTCCTCCTCACCGTCACCATCTCTTGGGCCCTCTTTCTTCTCCCATTGGGGGTCTTCCTCTACCTGAGTCGCTTCCCTTTCACTTCCGTGCCTTTTGTTTAAGATGTAGATGGAATGTAGAAAACATGCAGCATCTGTGTTTGTGACTCTGCCTTATCTCACTTGACACACCTAACGTGGTGTCTCTATGGAAGACTAATTAGTATACAGAAGCAATATAGAAGCAATATAATCTAGGTGACATTGTATTTGGACCTGGATATAATTACTATAATCAGGATAACACACACACACACACACACACACACACACACACACACACACACAAACACACACAGATACACACCTCCCAATGTTTCTTTGTATTTCTTCTCTTATTTTGTTAGAGGCAGGGTCTCTCTGTGTAGCCATGGCTGGCCTGGGACTTCCTATGTATACCAGGTTGGCCTCGATCTCTCAGAGATCCGCCTGCCTCCGTCTCTCAAATGCTAGGATTAAAGGCGTGTGCTATCACACATAGTGCCCTCTTTTCTGGATAATATCTTATTTTGTTCATATCTGTAGAAATTAGAGTTACATCCTCTTATTATTGGAGCACATGGCTTCCATATCTTTCACTCTATTTTTGTTGGAAATTATAATGTAATTATATGTAATAAATCCTTTCCTTCTCTTTCCTCTAAACTAGTGGTTCTCAACCTGTGGGTTGTGATCCCTCCAACAACCCTTTTACAGCAATTGTGTAAGACCACCTGAAAACACAGATATTTACATTATGATTCATAACAGTAGCAAAATTACAGTTGTGAAGTAGCAATGAAAATAATTTTAGGGTTGGGGGTCCCCGCAACATGAGGAACTGTATTAAGGGATCACAGCATTAGGAAGGTTGAGAACCTCTGCAAACCTCCTATATATTCCTCTTTGTTCTCTTTCAAATTCATGGTCTCTTTTTTCATTAATTGTTGTTACATGCATATGTTTACATGTATCTACATATATCCACATATGTATTTCCTGCTTGGCCTCTGTAATGTTACTTGCATGTTCATTTTCTGGGCTGTTTGGTATTGGATAAGAGTTAGTGTCTATTTCCTGGGAAAGACTATTTCACCCTTAGTATTCCTTAGTTGCTGGTAGTTCTTTGTGTAGGCTTGAAGCCTTGTGGGATTTTTCATATTCTCTTTGACATGTCTATTGGTATTATCCATGTTCAGCTCTTGTTTAGGCAGTCATGTTGGTGAGATGAGACCTTATGGGTATCGTTTCTGACATTACTAGGAGCAAACTCTCCGACTCTCTGACTTTTATATTCTCTGCCCCTACCCTTTCACCCCACCACTTCCAGTCTTTTTCTATGTTCCCTGAACCTTTTTTGGTGGATGTATCCACCAGGCCTGGGCTCCAAAATCTTCATTTTGTTTGGTTGTAGTTTTCTGTAGTAGTCCGTTGCAAAGAGAAATTTTTTTTAAAATGTGGGGCTAGGTCTACATTTATCTGTGGATTTTACTAGCTCTGTGTAGTTAGCTAGATTTTTTTTTGGACCAGAAATAATTTCCCTCTTGTTAGGCAAGTCTTAAGTCCAATTAGAGAACTTTTGGTTACTACCAAGGTATTCGTGCCATTACCATACCCTTATGGTTATGGTGACATGTTGGTTATTGTTGTGGGTCATAGAGTCGTAGCTGTGTAAGACTTCTGGTTGTTTCCTTCCTTTGGAAGCTTATATCAGATCAGTGCCAGCTCAGGGATCTCTGGGTCTTGTGTCTGAAGTGCATGGTTTCTTTAGCAATAGGGCCTTACCTTCCACTTCTCAGGGAAGGTAACCAAGACTAGTAGCGATAATCATTGCATTGATAATGTTTTGGGAGTTTCTTGGGAAACCCTGTCCAACAACTTAAAAAGGGGGCTTTTTATGGTTGATGTGGCTTTTATTAGGTGATATTTGGCTCTTGGAGAGATCATGCCAGCCCAGATGAAAAAAGTTCATTAAAACTGTATATGTATGTTTATACACAGACTAACATATATTTTATTTTATTTTGTAGGCAAATAGTCAATAGCATGATTCCTTATGTTTTCAGAAACTTTTCTGTTATTTTGCCTCTTCCCTTTCTTCTGTATTTGTCTGTCTCCACCTCTCTAAAGAATGCCCCCTTCCCATTTCCTCCTTCAGATCACTCCTTCCCTGCCATCCCCCTCTCTTTTGCTCCCCTTACCTCCCACTCTAACTGTGGTCTCTTTTTTCTTTCCTAGTTTCTGCAGTTGCTCCAGGATATGTAGTCACATCTGAGGATTTTGATCTAGGATTCACTGATGAGAGAGAACATGCAATGTTTGTACTTCTGGGTCTGGATTTTTTCAACTCAATGCAATCTTTCCTAGTTCCACACATTTACCTGCAATTCAGTTTTCTTTTCATCTGAATAGTATTCCACAGTGTCTATGTACCACATGTTCATTATCCATTTGGATAACGGTCCTTTTCATTGTTTAGTTATTGTGAACAGTGCAGCAATGAACATGGCTGAACAAGTATCGGTGGAGTAGGATGTCAAGCCTTCTTGGACATAGTTCCAAGAGTGGCACAGCTGGGTCACATGGTAGATTCACTTTTAGGCTTTGTTTTTGTTCACTTGTCTTGCATTTCCATATCTTTCTAAGATTTTCTTCCTGGATGAGCAGCACCTTGTGAAAGAATGTTTACTGGATCTTTTGCAGAAATTATAACTCTGTATTTGATCCCAGCCAAAAGGCTGAGAAGCAGTAGAAATTTTAATTCTCAAGGAGATTTTTTGAGGATAATCTACCATATTTTCCCAAAGTGGAAATTAGCTGTTTCTTCTCAGGGGACCTGCTTTTTCTGCCATAGAATTTTTTTGAGCTTGAACTGATGAGAACTTGATATTTTTAATTACTGTATTACTTTCAGTAAACATTAACTATTTTGAGCTAATGAGGTCAACAAACATTATTTTCTTTAACTAGATTTTCATGTGGTATTAATCCCATGGTAAGGAATTAATTTATTTTAAAATTGTTGAAAATATGTGGCTGATTGAGACTTGCTAAAGCAAGGTATACTACAATCTGGAACAGTTTTTCTTTCCCTATCTAGTATGACATCTACACTTCTTAGTCGTGATGTGGTCCTTTTCCTCTGACGTCCTATAATTGCATTGAGTGCCTGTTCTTTCCACTACGTTTCATGAATATGTTCCTGTCTGTTGGTCACAGTGGCTAGTGTGGTTCTTATTATTTTCTTCTCAGGAGATATTACCCAATGAGACCCTATTTTGAATCTGCAATAGCATTTATCCCGTTCTTTTCTTTGATCCCCCACACAGAGCTGTAGTCTTCGGGACAGGCATCCCTGCTGTTCAAATCTCTGCTAGCAAACTCCCGTTCCACATCCATCACAAAGTAATAGCAGACTTCTCCCCTCTGGCTTCATTTGTCACGAGAAATTTATAAACATAGCTGCTGTCTGAGGTCTGAATACCAGATGACGGAATGTGTGTGAAGAAACCCGATAGACTCACCAGAGCCAGATTTCATTTCTATTACAAAGCAACTGTTGTCTGTTTAGGTTTATTACATACAATTAAGAGCTCACTGGAGCCCAAGGAAGGCTGTCTGAACGTTGCTGCCGCCGCCAAAATGTAGCCTTGACAGTCCATGTTTTGTGCAGAATACCATTGAATTTTGTGTGTTAGAGAGGTTTTGGTATTCAGGGATTGTCAGTTCTTTGGTTTAAGGAAGTTTGATGGGGTTACTGTGGACTTCATTGTTCAAATGAAAAGTTCAGAATAGAGAGTATAATGGAATTTGGAATCTATTCTATCTGCTTTTGAATACAGTCTAACCATTATATTAAATCCAAGGTGGACAGAACAGAGCTGGCGCTGAGTGCAATTTTTCTTACTTTGAAGCCAGCTACATGGAGAATTTTTATGTTTTGTTTTTGAAAAGTAGGTAGATTATATTCTTGGTTCATCTTTGTTTGGCGGAGGTAAAATTAGAGGCCTCAGCCTCCTGCTGGCACAACAAGCTCTCAATTTCTCTCTGTCGAAATCCAATCTGATTTCTATCTTGTTCACTAAAAAGCTGTCAGGAGCAAATAAGCATTCCCCATCAAAGAGCCCACTCATTTCTGAGGTATACAAATCCCTCTCGTGGGAAAGCATTCAAATAATTCAAATTGTTTCTGACTTTTAATTTCTTTCTCAGGAAATGAGAAATGATATTGGGACAGCCTCTAACTGCAGGGCAAGATTGAAGGAGGAAAGATGTGCACGGTACTCCTCGGTGTGGCATCCCCAGGACCTTTGAGCCTGATGACAGCATGTCTACAACATACTAAACAGAGCTTTTATCCACATTTTCATCTGCGGCTAGCCTACTGAGCAGAACTATAGCTGCCCCTCAGAAGATGAGTCAATAAAAGGAAATTCTTTTCAAAAGTAGCCTTGGTATAGGGGTATTTATTGCCAGCATAAAAGGAAGAAATGCCTTGGAAATTAAGTATATTTTTCTTTCTTAGAATTTCTTTGAGTTTAGTTTGGAAAATGGCCTTTTCTTTGGAGACAGATGAAACCGTAGCTGCCTTTCTGTGCTAAAAAAAGCCATTTAACATGGCGTCTCTTTTCTATCTCACTTTAATTTTCCTAGGTTTGTTTGTTCAAGGGAAGTGTTTAATGGTGTGTATTGTTTTATATCTGTGCCTTTATGACGAGTGTATGAGTTGCTTTGGTTTCAGAAGCTCTTTAAATAGGCTTATAAAATTGTGAGTCTTTTGCTTTTAAACTGTAAACCGCACTATCTTTCATTCTCTCCTGCCAGTTCATGTAAGCATTCAGAATCTCAGAATCTCCAGGTTTGGATTAGAAGTGGTAAGCATGGTGTACACTTGCATACGGATGAGCCACCTATGGCTGTGAGAAGCAGCCCCCCTTCTGTGCAAATGCTTTTTGACAGCATTCAAGAAAAAAAAAACTAGCTCTTGAGTAGATTTGGAGTCAGCCAGAAGTCTATCACGATAGTTGTCAGAGGACTTCCAGGATTTAGAAGGTTCTCGTACCCTTCTTAGCAGGACTTTGATTAGCCAAGCTCCCCCCTTAAATGAAGATGCTTAAAAATGTAGCTGGAAATTGAAAATGGTGTCTTACCAGCATACACATCTAGCAGAATAAGATGCAAGCCCGCTCTCTTTTTGACTGTGCGTGTGTTATGAGTTAATTCACTATTTATTCATGATAATTTTTTTTCAAGACAGTGTTTCACTGTGTATCTCTGGCTGTCTTGAAACTATGTAGACCAGTTTTACTAAAGTATAATTAGTATACAGAAATTATATATAACCTATGTGACTTGATGTGTTCGGACTCATCATTACTATAGCGAAGACAAAACAGACATGTAACACCTCCCAAAGTTTCCTTGTGCCTCTATTTTTGAGTAAAGGTCTCCTTCCCTGGCTGACTTGGAACTTCCTATGTAGACCAGGTTGACCTTGACCTCTCAAGGATCCACCTGCCTCTACCTCCCAAGTACTGGGATTAAAGACACAGGCCACTATGCCTGACTCAATATAATTTCTGAAGACTTAGTTCGTAGGTTTCTGTTAGTGAGTTAAATATTATACATGAAGTAATCATAAATTTTATCTTACATTATTGGACTGTGGAAGACACTATTACAGTTGTGAGATCTCCCTATATTATATCTATATATCACTATATATTAATTTATTTTTGATCTTATGTTACTTCATTTCTCCTTCCATTCTCCTCCCTCCAAATCTTCCCTTAGACCACTCTTTTTCTCTTTCAAATTCATGACCTTTGTTTTAATTAGTTATTGTTACATGCATATGTATATAAACATATGTGTTGTGGGACAATGGTCTTGTACCCTGTAAAGATCTGTCACTACCTCTGTCAGCACATATGTACATATGTAGATATACATACATATAAATATAATCTGCTGAGTCTGTATAATGTTAAATGTATGTATGTTTTATGGGATGATCATTTGGTATCGGATAACTCTTCCATTGGGAGACTATTTCTCCTGCTCTCAGCATTCCTTAGCTACCTGTAGTTCTTTGTGTAGGATTGAGACCTTATGGTTTTTTTTTTTTTTCAAAATAGAAAAAAGGTTTTCTTTTTTGACATGTCTGCTGGTGTTGACTTTGTTCAGCTCATGCTAGGCAGTGATGTTGGTGAGGCTTTGTGGAGTAGCTTCCGGTGTTACTAGGAGCAAACTCCCTGATCCTTTGACTCTTGTAGTCTATGTCCTTTTTTGTAGTGTTCCCCGAGCCTTACGTGCGGAAACTGTTTTGTAGTTGCACCTACTGGGCTAGGGTGCCATAACTCTGCATTTTGATTGGCTGTGGCTTTCTGAAATGTAATCATGGGGCAGGGAGGCGCATTAAGGCAGTTCTTAACGAGGACAGCCACCTCCCAGCTGGCTTTTGTCATGTGAGCAAACTATCCACATGAAGGTAGACGACCGGGGCAAGACATTTGGCACTTGCAGGAGAGTTGAGTGGAGGGGCAGGAGGGACAGTGAAGAAGGCTCTCCTTTTCTGGCCTCAAGGGTTGGCACTGACATGCAATTGTACACTCCCCTGAAAATAACAGAAGTCCTGCAGTTAACATGCAGTCTAGGGACCCCTGGTTTTAACTGACTAGTGCATTTGGATTTCATTCACACAACTCGTACCTCTCAGGGGAATTTAGGGAAGTCCAATTTATCCCAAGAATTTTAGTGCTCCAATGCTGTGGGCTAGATAGAGAAAGAGGAACTTTGGAGAGCCCTCGTAGCTGCTACGTATGTGATTATACGCGAGGCTGGCCAAAGGCAGGCCTGCAAGGTCAGAAAAAGACTTTCCACACCTCCGGATACTTGGATCTCCTTCCTGCTTGGAAGGCCCTTTTTGACTCATGCATTGTTTCTGTGGCTAGCCTGAAGAATTTAAACAACTTATGCTGAAAGCTGCATTTCTTTCTAGGCTAGTAGCCAGCATATTTAATGTATCGTTCCATGATAGAGTATACACAGGTTATGATGAATTAGTAAGATAATCCTTTCCCCAGGGCAGAAATCTCATAAAACAAGACCCCATCTGATAATAAGTTTGCTAGGATATAGTATCTCAATAGCTCTCTCTCTTGTGAGATGTGTCATGAGAAATTTGTTGCCATTCCTAGGTAAACTATTGAAGTTTGCAAATAATTACCTATGGATTCATGGTTATCCTATAATAACAACAGAACACTTTCTTGCATTCTTCTCTGCTCTCCTGAGAAAAAGAAAAAGCAATTAAGATACAGCTGACGTGCAGGGAATTGTAGAAACCCCAGCCTTCTCTGGCTGCATTTCAGAAGTGCAAGGGGTGTGAGTGGTGAGGTAGGCCAAACAGCTAGCACCTTGGAATAAAAAGACAAATTTATGACTATAGATATTACTTCTTGTTTATGGTATGTGAAGGGGCTTTTCTTTCTCTCAGTGTGTTTGTATGGGGCAGCAGAGGCCAAGGAATACGAGTGTACACAAACCAATCTTCATGCGATGGTATTTATGGGTGTGTTTTAAGGATTTATATTTCATTTTATCATTTTTACTCTTTGCATTTATGTACATGTATGTGGGTGCCTGTGGAGTTCAGAAGAGGGTGTCAGGTCCCCTGGAGCTAGAGTTATAGGTGCTTGTGGGCTGCATGACGTGGGAGCTGGGAACTGGTCTTGGATCTTTTGCAAAAGGCCCAAGTGTTCTTAGCCACCGAGTCATCTCTGCAGCCTGGGATGACTCTTGGCCGTCTACTGGACTGGGCTGAGAAATGTCTGGATGATTAATAAACGAACCTCTGGTGTGAGGATGTGTCCAGAGGGGAGGACAACACCACACCACAGACTAGGGCCCAGATGGAGTCAGAGCAGCAAAGGAGAAAGCCCACTAGCACAGGCGTTCCTCCATCTCCCTCCCCTTCTCCTTCTCCTCCTCTCATCTCTCCCTTTCCTGCCTTCTGCAAGATGTCCAGATACACCCCCTTCACCATCTCAACTGGACTAGCATCTCTGAAAACAAACCTAAATAACAGTTCATTTGTCTATAACTTTCTCCAGGTATTGGTGGCAGTGATGAGGTTTGAGTACAGCTTACATGTAGAATGTCACTTTCAGGTGGGGGACGCCGGTGAGTAGCCTAGTGTTTGACATACAACAGATGCTTGGCATGGATTCATGGGAAGAGGGAGATTGAACCATCTCTTTTCTTCAGGACACTCACAAGTTCTCCTTCAACCTCTTTGTCTCTGCAGAACGGCAGGGGTGGGGGATGAAAGGTCCCATCCCCCCACCTGTCCTGCCTCCTGTTTTCCATGTGATTTAACTGACAATGTGCTCATCAGTTTCGCTTATTCTTCTGCTAAGCACAATGCCAGCATTTATATGAGAGCATTGCAAGAGTTCAGTAATATGTGGTGTGCGGAGATGCGGGCAAGAAACATTAAAAACCATGTGTCATTCTTGTCTCCGTGTGAGATTATTCATGAAAAAGCTGCATTGCTCTCTGTGTATTGGGGGAAATTGGTAAATATTTCTCTGTATCCTGGGGAACTGATTATCTCTTCAGACTGCCCCCACGCCTATGGGTTTTTCCTCACTTAAAACTGAACAAATAGGAATTAAATTTGACTTTGAAGTTCATTTGTTTTGTGGGTGCCATGACACACGTGTGGAGGTCAGAGGGCAGCCTTCAGGATTTGAGCTCCTGTTGTCGGCGTTGGTGGCACATGCATTTACCTGGGGAGCCATCTCAGCAGTGCGAAATAGGAGTTTTAGTTGGCTTTGATGGAATGAAATAAAAGTTTGAGTAGCTTGATTGGAATAACTCTTCATTTCAGGGGCCTAAGTTTCATCTTAGGAAAAGTTGCACAACTGACTGGAAAACACCCAAGCCTGAGGAGCTGACCCTCCCCTCCCTAAAGGCTTCACTCAGTGTTCTCATCCCTAAAATGGGTGCAAGCTTTTATAGGGCTATTTGTTATGAACATGTTAAAGAACAGACTGAAACACCCCATGTTAACTGTTGGGACTCCATATGTGTCATAGGGATTACAGTCCATCCTCTCCTGAAATTTGATTTGATTAATTGGTAAATCCAAGTGGCTAATTCTGGTAAAGTCTTATAAGTGAGAATATGGGATTTAATGTGCACATGGTGTCATGCTTTTTTTTTCTTTCCAGTATAGCCTTTCAGCCCATAGATGACGCTTCCCACTGCTTGCCCGAGAAGCCATGAGAACATCCATCTTCAGTCTGAGGGTAGGTGGGGTGCCTTACCCTGAAAAATTCCCGAGATACCTGGGGCTCTTAGTCTGAAAGCATAAGGGATAAACACTATTGCTCATGTAGAAATCAATACCCAGCCATTGTTCTGCGCTCCAGCATGAGACAGCTCTCTTCTGAGGGGAGAGGTGTGATCATATGATGGTTTGTGCTGCCCCTCATCTGGCCAGCAATTGTGAAGGAAGCGGCTTGATAACCCCAGGTGACTGTGACAATGAAACCCACCGGGGACTTGAAAATGAGAATGTCAGTACATTGCTTCTAGTTTATTTTTAAAGACAGAGGTAGGAAAGGCTTAAAGAAAATATTGCCCTGAAATGATGGGATGTTTTCAAATCCATTCTTTCACTGTTTAGTGAGTCCAAGACTTGGATCTGCCTGACACACTGGGGTTTCAAATGCTTCTTGACTATTGGATCATGTTTGGATCAGAAATGCCCCATGAGTGATAGAGATGATGACGGACCTGCTCCAGCAGGAAGGAAATGGCAACCATTATGCTGGTCCCTGAATGTCCTATATCTCCACTAAATTTTGTTATAAGTGTCTCCAAAGTAGGGGATGGGACAGTCTGACATGACTAGAAAGGAGTGGGTAACAGTACCTTGTCCCAAGTGCAGCATCTGAGAGGCTGTCCAGGGAAAGAGAGCAGTCTGTACAGTTGCGTCTTGGATGGGTTTCCATTGAGAGTCATTGGTCCCAGTGGCTCTGTCAGTATGGAATTGGACACTTCCATGTCAACCCAGGTATTTCACAGATTTCCCTCTTTCCTTTAATGTTGCCCCGGGATCCCGGAATTTTGGTGGATGGAACCTCTGCCTCTGTCAATCCTCACCCAAGTGAAGGATGAGGTGTCCTTTCCTCTTCCAATCTGGTATTCATTCTTCCAATGTCCTTTTCGCTTACAATAAACACATTGGTCCTTTCCTAGCCTCTTCTTTCCCAGTGTTTTTAGCCTCCCACTCTGGGATCTCTTTTATCGGTTTCCCTGAGAAGTGTTACTACTGCTAGGGTCAATCTTTTGTTCTGCATTTCTTCTATGGTCATGGTTACTGCAAACCTTTTGTGCAATCTCCGATAATTGGGACCTATTCATACTCTCCAACCCTTCAAATTTCTGAAGTTTCTTTCTAATGTCTGGGGTAGACTCAACAACAAAAGCAGTATTGCTTGCTTGTTTGTTTTCTGGTACATCTGGGCCTATGAATAAACCTGGTAAACCTCACAGAGGAACCCAGAGGGGGATCTTGGAGGCTCTCGTATAACCTTGCTCACCTTAGACAGATGGGCAGGATTTCTAGAAGCTGCCTCAGTCCTTCTAAAGTGCCCCAGTAAAAGCTGTCCAGAGCCTCCTCATGTTGGTCATTGTTGGGGTCCCAGTCAGGAGGGCAGAGGGGAAAATCCACTCTATTTGGGCTGCATTGTCCTCCAACCTTCCTCTGCTGGACCTGAGGGCAACTTTCCTATCTTCAGACTGGATCCTGTCCCTCTCCTCTGCTGGGAAGAGGGTGATCAGGAGCTGGTGGCAGTCTTCCTAGGTCAGCTGTTGAGTATAAATGACAGTTTTGAGGAGACTAACGAAAGCCTGAGGCTGTTTTATGGGTTCCAAGTTTTCCAGTTATATAGATCTTTGTGTGAAAGCAAGACATAAACCCCGAAAGGGGCAGAAGGGGTACCTTTGGGTCTCAGACCAGCAGGGAGCATTTTTTTAGAGGGAGGCTGTGTGCCTGTCTCTACCCCTAAGAATGTCTTCCCAGAGCCTCCATAGCCAGAACCACCCCACTGTATGTGGAGGGGAGAGAGAGGAAGCCCGAGGTAGAAGAGACATTTTACCCCCTCCCCACCTCCAGTGTGGCTGGAGGAAGCATCCTCCCCTCCCTGGTTCTGGCCAGCAACCACACTGGGTCATGTGGAGGAGGAAAGTCAAAATCCCCCAGTGGGACTGATAGAAGAGGTGGAGGTTCTCTAGGTGACCTGGCCAATCCGAGAAGATTTGTGTCCCCAGCAAGCAGGCACAGGTCTTAAGCCAGGGATGTGGGTCTTAGACCAGAGAGGTCACTAGTCAATATGGGAAAACTGATCAGGGTGACTAGAGTCTTTGGTCACTGTGTTCTAGACAACCCGAACCACCTGGGGTCACCTAATTCCAAAATAAGGTCAATTGATTCATAGAATATCTGGTGCTGCTGGGTGGTAATGGACACCACATCCATCTTCATCCACAGAACTGTCCTTGAAGGGTCGAACATGCGCTTCGGCTGTGTCTTGGGACAGTTTGCTCTCCCTCCCACGTTATGTCTGTTTTTCTAACTGACAGAACTGACAGAAACACACAGAAAGGCACACAGACAGGCAAAGAGCAAAGACAACTAGAGGTGACCACCACACAGACTTAACCAGGGGTAAGGTGACATCTCATGTGGGTCTTGGATACTGGAATTAGGCTATGTCCAGTCTGTCCTAAATGTCCTATTTAGGAGGTACTATAAACAGACTTGACACTGGAGACTACAGACTCGGGTGACTTTCTATAATTTCCCATTGTAGGGTGGAAGGAATGGGAGTCTCTTGGATGGTGGGCCTAGAGGTTGGAGAGGTTTACAAGACCCTGGAAGATCACAGGGTGCGCACCTACCCTAGGAACTCTCTGTTTTCTGTACTGTTAATCAAGAATGGATCCAAGATCCTCAGAGTCCTAGTGTCTCAGTCTCCTGGGATCTTAATAGAGCCCCCAGAATGTTGCAAGATAAGTTCACCAGAGACTTCCACATGGGCACCTTTAAAATTGAAAGGGAAGTTTTTCTTGCTAGTCAGCAGTTGCATGGGGAGCTCTCCCAAATCATACAGCCCTGGGCCTCACAGCTCTTTGTCTTGTATGCACAAAAACCATATCCTGGGTGACACACTTCAGTTAGCAAGAACTATAACTACAGAAACCAAAAAACAAGGTTAGCACATCTAGGTACTTTTTCTTTGTTACTGTTTTGGCAAGTGTTGGGATGTGTACTAGCTGGTTTCACGTGTCAACTTGACCCAAGCTAGAGGTATAAGACAGGAAAGAGCCTCAGTTGAGGAAATGCCTCCATGAGATCCAGCTATAAGGCAGTTTTGTTGGGATAATCATTTTGTACATTGTGTGAAGATGTGTCTCTGCCCTTCCTTGTCTGCCTAAGGCACCTTCTGATTGGGTTAACAAATAGCAGAATGGCCCATTGCTAGACAGGAAAGTATAGGTTGGGCTTCTGGGGAGAGATAGGAACTCTGGGAAAGAATCAGAGGTGTGGGAAGTTCCTCAGTCAGACGTGAAGGAAGTCAGGTGTACATTACTGAGAAGAGCGAATGAGCCACGTGGCAGAACATAGATGATTATAAATGGGTTAATTTAAGTTATAAGAGCTAGTTGAGAATAAACCTAAGCTAAGGTCAAGCTTTCACACTTAATGAGAACTCTCTGTGTCATTCATTATTCAGGAGCTGGCGGTCCAAGGAAAGAACTGCTATGGTATTTTCTCAATGATCAGTGAGGAAGGGCCCAGCCCATGGTGGGTGGTGCCATCACTGGATTGGTGGTCCTGGGTTCTATAAGAAGCAGGATGAACAAGCCAGGGGAAGCAGGCAGCACCCTTCTATGGCCTCTGCATCAGTTCCCACCTCCAGGTTCCTGTCCTGTTTGAGTTCCTGCCCTGATTTCCTTCCATGATGAATAGCAATATAGAAGTGTAAACCAAATAAACAATTTCCTCCTCACCTTGCTTTTTGGAGATGGTGTTTCATTGCAGCAAGATCTGGGGCCCTGTTCCACTCTTCTGGCCTCCAAGGATACCCACATATTTTCACACACACACACACACACACACACACACACACACACACACACACACACACACTAGGTTTTAGAAAGAACCTATTATTTTATTAAGAGAAACAAATACAGCAGTGCAAAAACAGAACAAACAGCCATGCAGTGGTGGCACACGGCTTTAATCCCAGCACTCGGGAGGCAGAGGCAGGCAGAATTCTGAGTTCAAGGCCAGTCTGGTCTACAGAGTGAGTTCCAGGACAGCCAGGGCTACACAGAGAAACCCCTCCCCCCAATTCTTTGAACACGTATAACAGTAATGGTTGCTGCAGCACTAATCAATGTGGAGATTGTGACAAAGTGGCTAGGTGCTGTCCTCTGTGGGTAAGAGAAGTATCCCTGAGGAGGCAGTCAGCTGAGAACTGAGCAACAAGAACTGTCGCTGTAGAGATCAGAGGGACAAAATTTCAACAGGGGAAACATCTAGTGACAGACAAAGTTCCACTGGGTGGGAGTGCGGGGTTAGGTGAGAGTAAACAGTTTTGGAGATTCCAGATTACACTGAGCTCTGTTAGCCAGGGCAATTCTTCTGATATTCTTAAATTCATTTTTCGGGGGAGGATGTTTGCAACAGAGCCTCTATAGTCCTGACTATCCTGGAACTTGATATATACATCAGGCTGACCTTGAACTCACAGAGAACTGCCTGCCTCTGCCATAAGACGTAAATCATAGAGATTCAGGGTCTCCATTCTATTTTCTCCAGGTCACATCTCCCAAGACTTCAATGAGAGAAGACAGTTCATCACCATTTCTCATGCTCAGGTTTATTTGCACTCATTTAATTGTGTGTGTGTGTGTGTGTGTGTGTGTGTGTGTGTGTGTGTGTGATATTATATAACCATTTTGTGCTGTCCTTTTATAGCCATATCATGTCTCTCCTTCATTTATTCTCATTCCTAACCCTTGGCAAGTACCAATCTATAATCTGTTTCTACTGTCTTGTCATTGCGGCAACACTGTGTGCACGGAGTGTTACAGTGTGTCACCACTTGCAATGTGTTGGGCTTTTCAACAACCATGTTTTTAAGTATTGCCATGTGTGATGGATTGAATGAGAAATGTCTCCCACAGTCTCAGGCACTTTGCACACTTGGTTCCCAGTTGGTGGGGCTATTTGAGGAGGCTTAGGTAATGCAGCCTTGCAGGAGGAAGCATGCCACTGTGGGTACTCTTTGAGATTAAAACCCTTCTTTCTTCCAGTTTGCTCTTTCTGCTTTGCGATTGTGGCTAAGGATGTGAGCTCTCATCTTCTTGTTCCTGTTACTATGCCAACTGCTTGCTGCTGTGCCTTCTGCCGTGGTAGATTTTATCCCTCTGGTACTGCAAGTCCAAGTAAACTCTTCTGTAAGCTGCTTTCATCCTGGTGCTTTATCACAGCAGCAGAAAAGCAGCTAATACACTACACACCAACAACTTGTTTCTTTTCACTGCTGAGTGATAGGGGAGTCCAAGGGTATTGGTTGTCAACTTGACAATATGTTGCATGAACTAAAACCCAAGCGGTTGAGCACACCTGTGAGGTCCTTATTTTCTTAATTGAATCTTTTGAAGTGGGAAGATCTGTTTTTTAATCTGAATCTCCTAAGGTGGGAAGAAACACTTTAATCCAGGCCACATCTGCTGGTAGCAGCCTATATAAAGGAAACGGAAGAAGGAAGTTCTCTCTCTTAGCCTGCTTCCACCCACCCTCACGAGCCAGTTGGTTTCTTCGTTGGTATTAGAGGTTACTTCTACTGAAGACCATCTTAGCCATTAGCCATCCAGCCTCATGAACCCAACAGCCACTGGATTCTTGGACCTTTGGTTGGTAGACGATCATTGTTGGACTAGCTGGGCCATATCTCCAAATCATTCGAATCAATCTGCTTTTTATATATAGATAGGTTCATTATGTAAGCTCTGCTCTTCTAGAGAACCCTGACTAATGCCCTGGGGGTAGCTACGTCACTGGTAACTGTGGTTTCACCGTGGACTTGTTTCCTGATTTATTTTCAGTGTTGTGTATTAGTGCTCAGCCCTGAAATCATATATATATATAGGAAAAACAAAAATGGACTTAGCAAGTTGTATATCTATATCTATCTTCATCTCCATCTCTATCTCCATCTCTATCTATCTATCTATCTATCTATCTCTCTCTCTCTCTCTCTCTCTCTCTCTCATCTTTATATCTCTTTATCTCTCTCTCTATCTCTATATCTATCTATATCTATATCATCTATATCTATATATCTCTATCTCTATCATCTCTATCTCTATCTCTATCATCTCTATCTCTATCTCTATCTATCATCTATATCATCATCTATGTATCATCTATCATCTATATCTATATCATCTATATCTATATCATCTATCTCTCTCTCTCTTGATCTCTATATCTATAATCTATATCATCTATATCTAATCTATATCTATATCTATATCATCTATCTATATCATCTATATCTATATCTAATCTATATATCTATATATATTCTTATGTATACAGATGTATAATACATATATATGTATGCAACAGTAATAATAAAAGAGAAAAGGCATCAACTTGAGAATGGGCATGAAGAGTTTGAGGGATTTTCGCTGGGAGGGGCTGGAGGGAAGAAAGCAAGGGAGAAATGATGTAATTCTATTTCGGTTTAAACATATTAATCAAAGCAAATAAAAATTGTGAAGAAAGAGGTCCACACTGTGCGTTTCTTAACAGATTCTTGTTTTTCCGAAGCTTTCTGGAGAGTGGAGCCTGGTGCAGGACTGCTTGTGTCCACCTTGCTGGGCTTCCGCTTCCTGTGCTATTCTGTCTGCCACAGAACCCCGCCTGGCCGCATCTTTAATACTTGTGCTTATAAAAGGATTCTGGGTTTTACGGACAATGAAACAATAACTGCAGCTGGTTGGAGATCGTAATCTAGTTAGTCACACGTTGGCGAGCGCAAGTGAATGGAAAATGGAACCTGGAATCTGCGCGCATGCTGACAGCCCATAGGGCACTGTCGCTGAGAACTTGGTGGATTCCTTCTCGTTCCTGGGGATTAGAGAGCTAATTGGCACGTAGGAAGCAGGGAATGGAGTGTGCATCCGATGCCACACTATTTGTACCTTTCGATTTATTTAATCCTTCATGTCGTTCAACGCAGGAGAGAGATGTTTCCCCATTTACATATGCAAAGATGAGGTTCGGAGAAATAAAGAATTCAGTCAACACTTATCACAACACTAGTCCACTAGAAGAGTGAGGATTTAAATGAGCCCTGTGTACAACTTTATTCTTTCTCCTCCCCACCCCACTTCAATGCCGTGGCAGATCTTCCATTTTTAAGCTTTTTTTCTTACAGTCTGTACTGTGATGATCAGGCTCCTTCTGATTTCAGGGAGAAACCCAACTTTAAAATTAAAAAAAAGGAACTTAAAGGGTGGTGAAAATATTAGATGTAGCTGTCACAGAAGCCAGCTTCCAGCATTTTCAGACAGGTTTGTGGATTCAGAATGCTTCTGAAACACTGTTGAGCCACCCCACTGTTGAGTCCCTCACTGTTGAGTCCCCCACTGTTGAGTCACCCCGCTGTTGAGTCCCCCACTGTTGAGTCCCCCACTGTTGAGCCTTCCACTGTTGAGTCACCACACTGTTGAGTCCCTCACTGTTGACCCATCCCACTGTTGAGTCACCCCACTGTTGAGTCCCTCACTGTTGACCCACCCCACTGTTGACCCACCCCACTGTTGAGTCCCCCACTGTTGAGTCACCCCACTGTTGCATCACCCCACTGTTGAGTCACCCCACTGTTGAGTCCCCCACTGTTGAGCCTTCCACTGTTGCATCACCCCACTGTTGAGTCACCCCACTGTTGAGTCCTCCACTGTTGAGTCACCCCACTGTTGAGTCACTCTACTGTTGAGTCACCCCACTGTTGACCCACCCCACTGTTGAGTCCCCCACTGCTGAGTCACCCCACTGTTGCATCACCCCACTGTTGAGTCACCCCACTGTTGAGTCACCCCACTGTTGAGTCACTCCACTGTTGAGTCACCCCACTGTTGAGTCACCCCACTGTTGAGTCACCCCATTGTTGACCCACCCCACTGTTGAGTCACCCCACTGTTGAGTCACCCCACTGTTGAGTCACCCCACTGTTGACCCACCCCACTGTTGAGTCACCCCACTGTTGAGTCACTCCACTGTTGACCCACCCCATTTACTTTCCAAGTCTATGTTGCTTCAGAAAAGAGGTCGGATTTGGTTTGGGGGTGATGTGGGCCTGTCCCAATCCCCAAACAATTCCTATCCAAAAACTGGGTTTAAGGTGATCATTGGAGTCTGTGATTTGCCATGCTGAAATCAGGAAATGCATCAAACCACGTCAAACACCAAGTGGAAAAAAGTTGGTCTGCCCCTTGAGAGAAAAGTATTGAGGTGTTATCATAAATCCAGATACTCACCAAATAGTAAGAAACAAGAGACCACTTTAATTAGCAGCAATCAATAAGATGCATGTATCATAAGAAAAGTCACAGAATTGACTAACCTGGGCTCATAGCTGCTCACAGAGATTGAACCAACAACCAGGGAGACTTCATGAGACTGGGCTAGGCTCTCTGTATATGTGACAGTCATACAGCTTGGCCTTCTTGTGGGACTCCTAACAGTGGGAGCAGGGCTGTCGCCAACATTTTTGCTAGCTTTTGGGACCCAATTCATTATACTGGGCTGCCTTGCCCAGCCTTAAAACAAGAGGGGCTGCTTAGTTTTACTGCAACTTGATAAGCCATGTTTTGTTGATATCCATGAGAGGCCTGCCCTGTTTTGAACAGAAACAGAGGAGGAGTGGATTGGGAGTGATGGTGGACGTGAGGTGAGGTGAGGGGCTGGGAGGATAGCAGGGAGGGGAAAGTTCAGTTGGGCTATAAAGTAAATAAATATTAAACAGAGATGGGTGATGATAAATCTTGATTATTAACTCAGTGCAATTCCTTGCTTAAATTGAGCTTTAATTTTTTTTTTTTTATGAGCATGGGTATTTTTCCTGCATGTTTGTCTGTGCACTGTGTGTATGCCTGATGCCCACAAGAGCCAGAATAAGGTGTTGGAACCTATCCCATGGAAGAGCAGTTACAAATGATTGTGAGCTGCCCTGTGGGTGCTTGGGGTTGGTTGAACCCAGGTCCTCTGGAAGAGCTGCAAGGCTTTTTAACCGTAAGAGCCATCTCATGAGACTCATCATGGAAGTGAATCTCTGGATGTGTTTGTAAGGGGTTATCTATATGAGGTTAACTGATGTGGGACGATGTACCCTGAATGTGGGTATACCAACCATTGGGCTGGGTCCTAAAGTGAATAGAAAGGAGAAAGTGAGTTGAGCACAAATGCTCACCCACTGTCTGTTTAGTCACTGGGATGCAGTGCGACCAGCGGCCTCAAGCTTATTCTGTGATGGTTTTCCCACAAAGGACTCTGAGCCAAAATGAACCCTTCCTTTCTTAGGTTGCTTTCGTTACTTATTCTGTTGTGCAATGAGAAAAGTTAACCTGTGTGCTCTCCATCCATTCCTCCCTCCATCGCTTCTTCCCTCCCTCTCTGCTTCCGGGCATCCCCATCCCTTCTCCCTTTCTTGTTTCTGTAACAGATGCCTACATTCTTAGAAATTCTTCCCTTAGCTTCTTGGTTTATATTAGTTACTTTTCTCACTGTGCTGACAAAGTACCCGACAGAAACAACTTCACGGAAGAGGGCGTTAGTTTGTGGCTTCATAGGGATCCAGCCAATCAAGGTGGGGAAGGTGTAATGACAGGAACTGTTTCATCTGTGGCAGCTGGAAAGCTGGTGAAGACAGCTGCTCACACGGTGGCTGGTCAGGAAGCAGTCATAAATCTTGAAGGTCATCCTAGTGACCCTCTTCCACCGGCCAAGCCCCAATCTCCTAAAGGTTTTACAGCCTTCAAAACATTGTCATGAGTACTCAACATGTGAGCCTGGGTACTACACCAGGCTCAAATCCTAAAACTGTACAGTAAAAGATAAGTAATAAGAGTTCATTATTCTCATTTTATAGAGGAGTGCATTGAGAACCAGGCATTGAAATGACTGCTTCTTTTTTTCCACAAGGATTTGTTCAGGAGAGAAAAATAGTCAGAACTGGCAAGGTTCAGTGATATTTATAAGTCTAAACAAGAGAGGGATTTTCATTTGTCCTCATGAGAAATCAAACCTGGGACTTTGACCTCATTAGCACTGAGCTACTAGCTCTTTGGAACTACAAAGCAGTGAGCGGAAGAGAGAATTAATGCAAACCCCAAATTCCTAATGTGTCTCTAGATTGAGAAGGCCCAGGGGCAGATGAGGTTCATTCCATGACTCCAATATGAGCTATGTGTCATTAGGAACCCTTGGTGAGGATTTCTAAAGAAACACACTCTAGTTTGAAGAGAGACTCTGTTTTTTATTCATTGTCAACTGTTGAGGAAATTGATGCTTAGACTTAAAAAGCTATAAATGTGGTTGGGGCAGAGCAGAATTGGACCTGTGGTCATATGGAGGGCTGATAAATCACAGGCACCATTAACCTGACTCTCCTTGACAAGAAGGTGTGTCATGCTGGGCTCAGGTAGCAAGCCACCTTGGCCTAGTGTGCTTATGAATTTGGGCTTTAACAAGCTTTGCAGAATTATCCGCAGCTTTAAGAGAGATGTCTCTGTCCAAGGCCAAAGCTATAACAAATGTAGAATCATGTAAAAACATTAAAAAATGTGGTTAATTTTCTCAATTTCCTATTATATTTAACCTCTCAAAAGGAGGCTGCCCACTCTATTTGAAGAGGTATTTAAGACACATTCCAAATCTACAGCCATACTACTCCGAATGTGCCTGCTCTCAGTAGGAACAACTTAGGGAGAAAGGGTTTATTACGGCCTGTAGTTCCAGACAGATACAGTCTATCATAGTGGGGAGGGCGTGGTCACAGACAGAGAAAACATGGTGATGGCAGGAGAGTGGTGTCTTACAATCTGTCCACACTCAGAAGGCAGAGAGTGAACAGGAAGTTGGGCCAGGCTGCAAAGCCTTATAGCCCCACCCCAATGACATTTAAGATCCAATTTTAACATGTCATGATCATGAGACCACCCCTTGGCCCTAAGAGACATATTTCCCCTATGGCAAAGCCCCATCTCCTAAAGGTTGTGAGACCTTCCCTGATAGAACCACCAACTGGGGCCAAGTGTTACAGATATGAGTCAACATGAGACAGTTCATATTTAAACTGCAGTAGGAGGCAAGAGTAAGGAAAAAAAAAAAGAATTTCCTGAATTCTCTGAAGGGCAGTGGCTGTGCTATTTCATCTCCTCATGTCTCAATTTTCTTCCCAGCATTTTTAGCTTGCTATGTTCTCTTGTGTATTCTAGGAGACTGCTAGGAAGATCTGCATTTAAAAGTGTAGAGGGGTTCAGCAGTCATTACACATGAACTACACAGTCCTTTAGATTTTATCTTGTTGGGTTATTCCAAGTCTCCCACTTGCTCAGTTACTTCAGACAGGCAGTTCCTGATGGCAAGCAACATGAGAACACATCGCATAGGGTGCAAATAGAGAAAGGGGCAGAGTTCCCCTGACACCTTTTTCGTTCCAGCGTCCACAACCATTTTAATAAACTGGTTTCAAAAACAGTTGTGTGTGAGTCAACTTTCTGCTCCTGCGACAAAATACCCGAGACAAAAGCTGAGGAGGTGACATTCACTTGGCTCACGGTTTCAGAGGTTTTAGTCCATGGTGGCTTGACTCTGTTGCTTTGGGCTTGTGGTAAGGCAGAACAGGGCAGAACAAAATTCATAGCAGTTGAGAAGCAGAGAGGGAACCCCAGGGTTTCAATATCTACTTCAAGCGTATTCCTCCAATGACATCTCTTACAGTTTCATCATTTCCCAGTCCTGCCACAGACTGGTGTCTAACACTTTAGCATATGGGCATTGGGGAGACAGTTAAGCTCCAAATGCTAACAGGTCTTTATCATGAGACTTACCACTGTTCTGTCCTCAGAGACACATCTTTTGGATGAGGAAAGCTAACATCATCTCGGCATCCCTGAAAGGTCTAGTCTGTGGTCCACGGGAAGTTCTTGATACATCTCAAAATTCTTAGAAGAAGGCATTTGCCCAGAATCCATTCAGGAATTTATTTCAGGATTTGTGGCTCTGCCAGCTCTTGGAATTCAAGGCAGAGAGTGAGGCCCCTGGATTGAACTTGCAGCTGAAGTCTGAAGTGTGGGTCAGTTTTAGTCAGGGCAGAGGTGAGTGGGCGCCACACCAGGCAGCCCAGCCCCTGGCATTCCTATTCATCAGGATGATTGCTAAGTGCATACAGCCCCTTACATTTGAATTTTTCTTCCCTTTACCACAGAAGAGGGATATTTATATCCTAATGAGATTTTAAAGCGGAGAGTCAGGTTTCAGGTTTCTAGATGCCACTCCAGTGTCAACATCATGAACTGCCTTATATTTCAATGTATGTGTGAGAAAAGCAAAGCTTCCTGGAGACCTAGACTTGAGAATGAAGGGCTTAGAAGATGGTTCTCGCTACCATGTCTCTCTTGTTCACTTTGTAGTTAGCATGGGCAAGAAAAATAAAGATTCAGAGGGAAGTTGGCAGCTCCTCATGGAGAAATCAGTGATGTAGCACCCTAAAAGTATAATTTGTAAATTAGATTTGCCACAGCAGCATTTAGTTAGACTAGGGAAGGGGATGAGGGAGCATAAGACTAGCGAGAGTTAATGTGATCAAAGTATATTATAATGATGATATAAAGTGGGATCCACTACTTGTTCAATTAATGTATGAGGATGAATATTAGATTTAGATGTCCATCCTTTTCTGTCTGCCAGCTTTGGGACTTCACAGCTTTAAAACTGAACTATCTTGAAGAATTGGTGGGGTGAGGCAGGCAACATTCTTTTAAAAATTTTTTTTGGTTGTTCAAATATTTTTCTTTTCTTCTTCTTTTTAATTGATTTTATTGAGCTCTACTTTTTTTTTTCTGCTCCCCTCCTTGTTTCTTCCCTCCCCTTCAACCCTCTCCCACGGTCCCCATGCTCCCTATTTACTCAGGAGATCTTTGCTTTTTCTACTTCCCATGTAGATTAGATTCATGTATGTCTCTTAGTGTCCTCATTGTTGTCTAGGTTCTCTGGGATTGTGACTTGTAGGCTGGTTTTCTTTGCTTTATGTTTAAAAACCACTTATGAGTGAGAAAATATGATAATTGTTTTTCTGTGTCTGGGTTATCTCACTCAGTATGATGTTTTTTCTAGCTCCATCCATTTGCAGGCACCATTCTTAAATGCAGCACTTTGAAACAAAACAGTCTAGCTTCTTCTTGTACAGTTCCACTGTCTTGGACTGATTTCTGTGAAAAGGGGGCAGATAACTAGCATCTTGGTTTCCACTGAGACTTCTTAATTGGCAGATGTAGCACAAACTCTAATTGGTTTTAATAATAAAAACCTGCAGTTAGATATCAGGGTAAATGTTGAAAGATCAGAAAGACAAAGAAGCAAGCCACAGCCACCTCTTACCTCGCCAACTTCTTAGCTGAAAAGGGACCAAGCTCCTGTCTCCGCCCTTCCTTATCACTTCCCCTCTCCTATCGTTTCCTGTTTCCTCCTCCCAGCTGCTGGAATTAAAGCTCCACTGCCTGGCCCCTATGCCTAACTAGTGGCTCGCTTCTCATTCTGATCTCAATAAAGCTTTATTTGTTAGTGTACGAACAAGATGTCACTGCAGGCAGAGGTGTGGGGGATACACTGATGTGGAAATCGGTGGCCAGGAGTTTCCATCAAACAGAGACAGGAGAAACCATGTGGTTTGAGGATATGTTGTGGGACGTGACAAGCAAAGCTAGAGGGGGCAGTAGAGGCTTGAGATGAGAGGGGAGCAGAGGGAGGCAAGAGGCTGACAGGAGAAAATATGGAGGGTACGGACTGAGGGATCCTTTGTGAGCTCTTGTGCAGTTCTCTCGGTGGTGCTCATAGATAACTGTAGAAGGTGAGGGAAAATGTCGCGCTCCTTCCTGTTGGTGTTGGACTGAGTATCTTCAGCTGTTTGATCTTCTTTTCTCAGGAGGTGCTTCTGGTGCCCTTGTTTCACGTTTGCCCTGGACCTGCCCCCGCTTGGAGTCAATAATTTGTTTACCTAATTTGAAAGCAAAGGCTCTTTTCCTAGTCTCATCCCACGACCTTCTCTGGGGTAAGTCTTTCCCTTCCCCTCTTGCTTGCTCTGCTCTTGGTCTTCCTGGAAGTGGCTGCTCTGCCGCAGATCTGGCTTCCGGAACTGGCAGACCTGCTTCCTCAGCCTGGGATCTCCCCAGTAACGTTAACTCAGCTCTCTGTAAAGAAGCACTGGGGGAAAAGCTTTGTTTTTTTTTCCAGCCATGAAATTTTTTGTTGTGGTCATTGGGCTTTAGAGTCAAAACCAACTAAAAGGGCCTCGGCTTGTTTCCAGTGGCAAAAATATTTGAAATCCAGCAACACGGTTGCTTTTGTGTCTTTATATATGTGCTCAGTCCTGAAGAGAAACGGGTTAACTTAGAGGAAATAAAATGAAATAATTAAACAGTTACAGGATTTGCTAAGATAAAACCAAGCAGGCCCATCGGAGATAACTGTTATTTGTTTGCAATAAACACGGACGGAGAACAATTCACGACTTGCTGTCACGTTCGGCTGAAAGGAAGCAAATCAGATGCCTAAGAGGCCAGAGGGGGACCACAAACCCTGCAGGTCCAGACAGTAGAGCGGGAGGGTGGGGGCTGGATTTTATCTGTGTCAGGGCAGTGAAAGAATATAAGCGAATGTCGGGAGTCTGAAGTGGAAAGCACAGCTGAGAACAAGGCCAAGGCCTTTATAGTCTGGTGGGCTGGGCCCCAGAGAATCACGGGAGGAGGCCTGCTCTGTGCCGCATGCTTCCATGTTAGAAATCTCACGCTTATGAAACCCTGCAAAGCATGACGCTTTCAGTGCGTATTTTGTCTAAGAGTTTACACCATCGTGTAGCATGTTGAGTACAAGCATGGTCTGCCTGACATTAAAGGCTTGATCTTCAGATATACCACGCTGTCTCAGGACTGCTCGTTAATTTAATGGTACACTGTTGAGACCTAAGAATGTAAGAAATGCTGCAGATGGCCAGGCAAGCGAGGCAGGTGATTTCTGTACTTCTGAGACAGGACTTCACATAGGCCAGGCTGGCCTCAAATGCATTGTGTTGTCAAAAATGACCTTTAATTCCTGGCCCTCCTCCTATCTCCCAAGGGTTGGCCTTATAGGTATGAGGTGCTGGGGATTGAACCCAGGGCTTCGTATGTGCCAGGCAAGTGTCCTACCTGCTTTATATCTCCAGCCCCTCCATCTCTCTCTGTGTCTCTCTCTCCTTTTCTCTCTCCCTCCCTCTCTCTGTTGGTCTGTCCCAACCCTTCACTCTCTCCTTTTCCCCGTCTTAGACTCTCCTGAGCTGCTAATTTTGTGTTCATTTCAGTGCCCTATAAACAGGTCAGAGTCAAGGTATCCAGAAATCACTGAGGTTTCTCCTTCAGTTGTCATATTTTGTATTTTTGGTCTTTTTTTCCAGATAAGAAATTTGAGTTTTCTCTGATATTTCTACCTCTTTATTGACTCTGTGTTCTACATATTTTCAGTGCCAACTCCAAATGCTAATTCATTTTAATTCAGCTTCAGTTCAGGTTAAGGCTCTTTATCCTCACCAAGAATGCTACAGAGGCTTCCTCACTGGTCTCTGCCTTCTGTGACTTCGCCTGCAATCCGCTGCCACATTGCTGGTCTGAAACTTGGGGTCTATCTGCCTCAGCCTCCCGAGTGCTGGGATTAAAGGTGTGTGGCACCACACCTGATCACAACTTTCTTCTTTTAAATTTCTTCTTCATTTTATTTTATGTGTTTGTTCATTTGGTCTGTGTGTCTGTCTGTGTGCACCACTTGCACACAGTACCTAAGGAGTCCAGAAGACGGTGTCTGATCTCCTGGAACTGAAGTTACAGATGGTTGTAACTAGGGTACTAGGAATGGAACCTAAGTCCCATGGAAGAACAGTCACTGCTCTTAAGTCAAGGAGCCACCACTCTATCCCTGCCCTTGTAGTTCCTTAACAGTTCAAAGATTCAGTTAAAAATACCCAACGTTTACTGTCCACAGATCGTTTTATACAGAGCTGCCTTTATTTTCCTTTAACATAAAACATAGTTCAGCGTCCCTAACACATCAAGCCTCTTTGGGAAGCCTGTTTGCATGGCACATGGCTTCTTCCTATCTTCTCGCTTAGAGGTCATTGAAGAAATTGTGTTCTGTACAGTGTGATCATGCTTTTATTGTCATTTGGTGTTGAAACCACAGTTCCTCGTGTGTGGAATACCTGCCTGCCTGTCTTTTTAATTTACCTGCGCTATGACCAGTTAGCTCTGATTTGTCCCTTGAAAGCCTATGCGGAACTGGGAGGTGGTGGTGCACACCTTTAATCCCAGCACTAGTGAGGCAAAGGCAGGCGGATCTCTGTGAGTTTGAGGCCAGCCTGGTTTACAGAGTGAGTTCCAGGGTAGCCACAAATATACAGAGGAAACCTGTCTCAAACAAACAAACAAATGCCTAAACAGATATATTTTCCTTCACCAATTTCCCTCTCCTCTTCTTTCTCACCATCCTCTCTCTCTCTATCTCTCTTTCTCTCTCTCTCTCTCTCTCTCTCTCTCTCTCTCTCTCTCTCTCTCTCTCTCTCTCTCTCTCTCTCTCTCTCTCTCTCAATAGAGTCTGATTTTATAGCCATGCTGGCCTGACTTGACCATCTTCTATCTCAGCCTCCCCAGTGCTGAGATTATAGAGATTCCCGTATCTACAAAGAATTTTATTTTTAAAGATTTGTTTTTATCTTTATGTGTCTGTATGTGTATTTCTGTGTGTGTGCATGCATGTGAGTGTGCATGTGTGTGTGTGTGTGTGTGTGCATGTGTGTGTATGCATACAAGTGCCTATGGAAGCCTTGAGATGTCAAATCCCCTGGATCTGGAGTTACAAGTGGTTGTGAGCCACCTGATTTGGGTGCCTAGAATGGAATTTGGGACCCCTGGAGAAGCAGCAGGTGATCTGAACCTCTGAGACATCTCTAGACTTTATTTAGCATTTTAACAGATGAATTTTTGCCATTCTAAGTTATGTGTAGCTTATGGGAGAAGAACGTGTCTTATTTGTCAGTGTTGATTCTGGTTTCTGAAGCACAATAAACTGCTGGTAAATACTTTTGTTGGGTGTTGTCATAGTTGGAAATCAGTGTGCAGCAGGATTATCAGGAAGTCCTTTAGAAGGAGGTTTGGACAGAAAAGGAGTTTGATCATCACCTTGACTCACGAAAACTTCATTCATCTAATGCAGATTTGTGTGTAAAGACCCAGTCATGGTCAGTGACTAGACCTTTATACACCAGATCTGAGCAGGACTTGACTGTGTGATCTTGGGTGAGAGGCTGTTTGGCATCAAGGTTTTCCTGGACAAGGGCCGATAGCCAAGGCAGCCTGCTACTAGGTACCCAACAGCTGTGGAACAAGTCATTCATTTCTGGAGGGAGATTTTGAGTTGTTTATAACCTTTGTCTTGATATAATTTATTTAATTGCAACTTTATGCAATTTAATTTTTTATTGACTAGAGTAGTATTTAACAATCTGCTCCACAAACATCTGATATCTAACAGTTTTTGGTAGTAATGAGGCAGCTCCACCACACAACTGCGCATATCTACTGAGTATATTTGCCATCCAGTGATTTCTAATTTGTGTGTGACCTATAGGTTCCCTACCCTAGTTAGACGATTGCTTTGATCATGGTATTGGATGACACCTCAATATTTCTTTGCAGTACCACTGCAAAAGCCAAACCAAACCAAACTAAAAGATTTTTTCCTCTATGTAGAACTTACAAGTTTTTAAAAATACTGCCTTTTGTCCCTGAAAGTTGATATGCACGTGTACAGTACATCTCCTTGTGTATGACAGGGACATCTCTTGACAGACACGCATTCTGGGCCACTAGCTCCACTAGTGGAAATACAATTGAGGAATTAGTTCCAACTCTTCTGAAATAGTCTGTCCCTTTCATATGCTCTGCAGATAGAGTACTCGTGGCACCAATTTAGCCAGAACTCCCATGGGACCAGAAAAAAGATTGTACAAACATTTCAGTGGAAATAGCCATCCTAGCAAGCCATGTAGCAATCTACCCCTTGTCGACCAGTTCCCTGTGCTTGCTCTTGTCCTGCTTCCCAGGAGTTGAGGTCTGAACCATTAAGACTTACACTAGACAGGTGTAATAGCCACTGTGGCACAGAAATCTCATGCCTCACGGAGACAACACGTCAACAGCATGAGCCTAGCTTCTGTAAGTCCCATAGGGGCGTACGCAGTCGGGAATCCCAGTATTCGCGAAATCCCAAAGGCACGGCTGACTTCCCACTAGGTTTCTACGTTTCGTTCATACCATTCAATGCCAGATACAACTTGTCTGCCGGGAGTCATTTTAAACTCTAGCAATGGTGATGACAACATAAGAGAGATTAGCACCTCTATGTTTTCAGGGAAAGGAGCAAGGAGGTCAACCTAAGGAGAGAAGGGTTTGCGTTTGTCCTTTCCCACAACCTGTCTGATCTCTGCTGCACTGTAGAAAACAGACATAGCACATGCTGATGTACAGGCGTGGGCAGGCAAACCCCTGGTCAGCTGTTTCATGCATGGTTCACCTCTTCTTTTCATCTTTCTGAATACAAAAGAGTTTGACCTGATCCTGAAGGCCACTCCAGGGCCTTGAATATAGTGGATATTCATCAGAAAACTATATCCAGTTAACTAAAAGGAAAAAAAAAATCAATCTCAAAAAGTTCCAGCAGAATTACGTCTATATTTTCATCAGCTAAATAGAATAGTGATAAATATTTTGGCATATCTTCATTTATTTTTTCTTAATGGCACAAGCTTAATGTAATAATATTTTGCCTTATGTTCCTTACCTTTTTATATAGAAAATTTGAGAGAAAGAAGATTATTAAATTACTGGGATGTTAGTTCTGCCTTAACTTAGTGACTTACATAAAAAAAATCTCTGGAAAAGTTTGGGTGATGAAATGCTCAACACTTATTGAAGATACAGCATCTGGTAGAGCATGAGGTAGGGACATGGGGAAGGGCCAAACATAAAATTTAGTCATTTGCAGAGCACCTATGTATTCCTTATGGAATGAAGATTCCTGGTCTTATTTTACTTTCTATGAAATAACTCATGTTGTCTAAAACCTGTTCTGTTTAGTTAAGATTATATTTTTGAAGGATCAAAGAGAAAAGTTCATGTAAATAGTTCTAGTCATGGGTCCAGTTAATAAGAAATAAACCGTCAAATAATCCCTGAAGATTGTCCAGCCTGGGAAAAGTAACACAATATCCAACTGATCAATTGGGAGGTAAATACGTCAGCTAGTGGGGGGTGAACGTTAGTGGCTTGGTTGTCATGGAAACTTTTCTTGCAGACCAGGGAAAAGGCATTTATGAGGAAACATGCCATGTGGATAAATAGCCCATTTCTCCCCGATCTTTTCTCTCTGTTGATCACAAGTTAACATCCTACTGGGGCTGGGACTAGGGAGACATGCAGGCATCCTACCCATGCAGAGGCAGGAAACAGTCCCCTCTGTGCAGAGAAAGACCCAAGGGACATGGTTTGAATAAGAAGTGTGCAGATAAAAGTTGGAAAGTCAAGGTTATAAATTAATTTTATTTTTATCCCTTAAAAACTTTCTTTAAAAAAATAATCCCTTACATGATGTTGAAAAGGCTTATTTTCAGTTGCCCATGGATGCTGGATAGGGAGGATTACTGTTGATATGAAACCTTGAATGGTATTTGAAGTGTCAACCCCAGGCACAACACAGCACATCTTGAAGGAAATGAAGTATGTGTTCTCCTTAACCTTATTAGAAGAAGGCAGCATTTCTCAGTGACAGGTAAGATGATCAGATTTTCAAAGTGTCTCTAGATAGCACACAGGGGCAAGGTTAAGGCTTGTTCTAGGTTGGTTATTAAGTATATTTTTCTGTCTTAAAATATTTGCGTTTTCTCAAAGCAAATGCATTTACATAGTAATAAACAAAAGAGTTAAAAAGCCAAACATTGCAATAATAGATGCCAATTCTCTGTCCTTTGTAAATCATTCTTGACCTTTATGTTTTAACTCCTCTAAACTGGGAGCTCTTTGTCGCTCTGGATGGTATCTTGTTCACCCTTGAGAGAAATACTGTTACGGTGTTCAGTTCTGAATGGTATTGATAGAAAATTTATTTATTAAACTCTGTTACATATTGGGAAACAGTTATTGTTCAAAGAATAACTGGCAAGATGGACAGATACTGTATTTTTTTCTCTGTTTGGAGAAGTAAGCAATTATTTTATAAGACCAAGACCTATCATACAGTTTTTCTCCCAGTGGCTGATTTCCAAAATGCAGGAATAATCAAGATGGGGCTTCATTAGGGATAAATCAACATAGAATGGTGTGATGGTTAATACTGTTTATCAAATTAACAGGATCTAGAATGTCTGAAGACAAGCCTATAGGCATGCATGTTAGGAATTATGGAGATTAGATTGATTGAAGAGGGCATAGTTACTCTAAATGAGTAATATCATTTAGATACTCTAAATGAGTAGTATCATTTTAAGACTGTGTTGGATAAAAAAAGATAAAATGTTGAATACAAACTTTCTCTCTACTTCCTGACTGTGGATACAATGTGACTAGTTACCTCCTGCTTCTGCCACTTTGTTTCCAACACTGTGATAAGTAGATAGGCTATCTACTTATGAGGTAAGCCAAAATAAGCTTTCCTTATTTGTTTTACTCAGATATTTTGCTACTACAACAAGGAAAGTATCTCATTCAGAAAAATGGTACCGAAAGTGGGGTTCCTGGTGTGATAAACACCACCATATGGTTCTTTGGGGCTGGCTTATAGGAGGACTATAGAAGAATTTGTAATTTGGGATTAGGACAGCCTTAGAATACAGAGTTTAAAGGGCTGTTCTGATGGGAGTTTGGAAGACGAGAAAACCGAGAGAAACATAGACAAAGGGTAGGGGACCCTCATTTTTTTTTGGATACTCTTAAAGTATCTTAAAAATACATTAAGTACTAATGGGGTATGTGTGAAGGGATGGCTTAGTAGTTAAGAGTACTTGCTGCTCTTCCAGGGAACCCTAGTTTGGTTCCCAGAGCCTAAATTGAACGACACACTACTGTGTATAACTAGTTCCAGAGGCTCCAAAGTTTTCTGTGGCTTCTAGAATCATCTTCACACATGTAGCACACAGAAACCACCACCACCACCAGCACCACCACCCAAATAAATCTTAAAAATCCATTCAGAATTAAGTGGTATCAATAAAATTCTTGCTTTGAGGAATAAATTAATAATTCTGATAACTGGAGCTCTGTGGGTTCTACAAAGAAAATTGCAGTATTTTCTTCACTTGTGTGCTTCTAGAACATCTAAGAATGTTTAGCACTTTACTAAGTCTCAATATTTGTTGAAAGCAATGTATGCAGGCTGCTATATTCAAGATTGTGTTACTTTTTTTTTAGTTGATAAAAGTTCATTTCATCTATACTGCTTTGTGACTCACAGTTAGTAAAACTGGAACTCATAATTTTAAGACCAATCTCTTAGATTCAAAATAAAGTAGTGCCAGATGACTTTCATGGCTTAAGTCTCTACCTCAGGTTTGTGAGAAATGACTTCCAAGGAGAGGCAATACAACACAGATATCAAGGTAACTGAGAGGGAATGGATGAAGAAAATACTTGTCTTAGTTAGGGTTACTATTGTTGTGATCAAACACCATGACCAAAAGCAACCTGGGGAGGAAAGGGTTTATTCTGCGCACAGTTTATATAACAGTTCATCATCAAAAATAGTGACAGCAGGAACCTGGAGGCAGGAGCTGATGCAGAGGCCATGGGAGGAGGGCTGCTTACTGGCTTGCTTCTCATGACGTGTTTAGCCTGTTTTCTCATAAAACTCAGGACCTCCAGCCCAGGGATGGGACCACCCATAGTGGCCTGTGCCCTACCCTATCAATCATTAATCACTAATTTAAAAAGCGCTTTACAGCTGGAAATTACGGAGGTATTTTTTCCCTTGAGGTTCTCTCCTTTCAGATGACTCTACTTGTGTCAAATGGACACACAACCATCCAGCAAAATATTGATCTTGGGAAGAACAGATGCAAGTGGCGAAGACAAACCTATGAGGGTCTACAGAGAAAATTTCTTCTCTAACATTTACTAAACGATTATCGGCAAACAAAATTTACATATATTCAAGAAGTATAAGATTATTTGGTATTTTACACTGGATGATTCTTACAATCAAAATAAATAATTAATACATCTTTCCTCACAATTTATATGTGTGTGATGAAAACACTTAATAGCATTCAGATTTCAAGCCTACAATACAGCATTAAATATAGTCACAATGTTGTACACTAGAACTTCAGCATTTGTTCTTAAAGGTTGACATACTTAGTACAAATACAATGCTGGAATTTTTTTTTTACTGCTATGTAAAGAAAAACAAGCAACTAACTGAAATGCTATATTTAAACTGTGAGAGGCTAAAATCTCAAGAAAATATGTGTACTAGGAAGCCCCCTTTTTTGTCTTAGGACACTACAAGTACTCTTCTGGCCACTATAAATATTTTCTTGCTTATTAAGTAAGTCCTTTGAGATTGCTTATTGGTATGTAGAAAATCTATTCTCTATTAGTATGATTCACAATATACTTAGATATATTGACTGTATTTGATTTAAGATCTAACTTCCTACATACAGGATAGCGAATGACAATTCCTGGCAGCAATGACAGAGGTGATGAGCATGCTTTGACATAGTTTACATTTTGCTTTTGCACATCCAAAGAAGAAATGCCTTTGTAGATAACAAGACCATCAAGGCCAGTCATTATTGGAAATCCTTACCAAGAACGCTGATGTTGTGTTATTGGGGGGGGGGGGGAGAAATTTGCTTCTGCAGTGGAATATTTTGACTGCAGAGTGCTCCATTAGCTATTTCTTTTATCATCTTGATAAAGCCTGTTTTGGAATAAAGCTTATTTTCTCATTGTGCATTATAATTATGCTATTTTAAAACGTACAATTTGTTTTTTCAATTATTAAACCAATACTTGCTCATTGCAGAAAGGGAGAAACGTGATCTGAAGCACCTGGGGGGCAATCTCTGCTTTTCTATTTCTAAACTTTAATTTATTGTCATCATATAAGTTAGATATATGTATATATATATATATATATATATATATATATATAAAGAAAAACAAGCAACTAACTGAAACACTATATTTAAACTGTGAGAGGCTAAAATCTCAAGAAAATATGTGTACTAGGAAGCTCTTTTTGACACTAAGAGTACTCTTATGGCCACTATAAATATTTTCTTGCATATTAAGGAAACACGTTGAGATTGCTTATTGGTATGTAAAAAACTATTCTCTATCAATTTGAGGAAGAATTTAGAAAATTCAGAGAAACAAAAAGTAAGGAAATTAAATCTCTCATACTTTTACCACTGAGACATGACTACTTTTCATATATTGGCCTTAGTCCTTATTTAGAACACATATGTCTATACATATTTAGTATATATATATTATTAACAAAAGGGGCTATGTTAATTGGATTATACTTTTATTGTCTATCATTTACTTTCAGAATTCTTGATTAAGAAACTACCACGGGAGGCAGAGGCAGGTGGATCTCTGTGAGTTCGAGACCAGCCTGGTCTACAAGAGCTAGTTCCAGGACAGGCTCTAAAGCCACAGAGAAACCCTGTCTCGAAAAAACAAAAAAAAAAAAAAAAAAAAAAAGAAACTACTTTTATAATACCATTTTTACTGCAATTATAGAATCCATCATCCTAAAATTTATTTTATCAATTTAAACATTTTTAGTATTTTATATATTTTAAATTTAATTTTGATTAACATAATTTTTACACATTTAGGAGGCAAATGTTATATTTTCATTCATATATATCTTAGGTAGTGGCCATCTTGGGGTAATTCACATATCCATTACCATAACCCTTGATCTTTTCTTTATAATAAGTACATTCAAGTTCCTCTCATCTAGTTTGAGTTATAATTTATTGTTAGTTATGGTCATTTTGGTATTTCACAGAACGTCAAGACTTATTTTTCTTGTTCAGCTGTGGTCCAAAACCCATCAATCAGCACTTCCTTGTTTTTTCTTGCCCTCTTTTGTGTTCATTTTTAGGGAGATGTAATAATAGGTTTATTTATCACAGAGCACCAAGAGATCAAAGAAATGATTTCTTCTAAGACTCTCTTGTTGAACTAATAAGCTTACTTAAATTTTGTAATGGATCTCATATTATTATTATTATTGTTTGGTTTTATAAGACAGTGTTTCTCTGTGTAGCTTTGGAGCCTGTACAGGAACTAACTTTGCAGATCAGACTAGCCTTGATTATTCTATTATTTTTATTTGTGTGCATGTGTGTGTATGTACACTTGAGTGCAAGTGTCTGAGAAATCCAGAGGTATAAGATGCCCTGGAGCTGGAGTGATAGGTGGTTGTGGGCCATACAGTATGGGTACGGGGTGTCAGGGACCAGCCTTGACAAAAACACCTTTTGCCAGAGTGGGGGCATGGGAATTTAAAAATATAAGTAAAGAATATAAAGACACGTTTAAAAATAATAAAACAGAAACCGTAGAATAGCACTGGGAGGGCATTCCAGTGAATTTTAAAATTGTCCACGTTTTCCATATACTTTTATACCCCAATACAAAAGGGAAAGAAGGCAACAAAAAACTTCTTTAACAAGACACAAAGGACAACATGAACAGTTAATTGCTTTAACACTTTGAGGCATCAAGTCATTAGCATTCTGTTTGTTAGGCTGTGAAGCCACCCTAGACCAGGTACCCTGAAAACAACCATTCCTCAGGTAACCTCATATTATAAAAGAAGGAGCAAAAGTGTGTTTGCATATCCTGACCGTCTGTCAGGATAGAAATAAGCTCACATTTTTGGGCTTTCACAATTCCTACCTTTTTATTAATTTTAATTAAAGCCTGTGTTTCTGCAATAGGACAGATGATAGCATCTGCCTTAGGTGAACACTTTCCAGTTTCTCAGATTTACCCATCTTTGGTACATGTATTCCAATCATACATGTCCATGTCTTAGGTGGCCGGGGGGAAAAGGATCAAACCTGCCTTTGACTGCCAATCTCTATAAGTAAAGGGTTAAGGGAAAAAGAACCTCTGGGCTCTGTCTCTGAGCTAAGTTTCTGTCAAGAGAGTTCATCTGCAATTAGATAATGCTTTGTAAATAGACATGCTCCTATGACACAGTCTCCTAATTAAAGCAGTTGAGGATCACCAGGGTTGGGGATGCCCTTTTCAATTGGTCTAGAGTGTTTCTTACCAACTTTTAGCTGTATGAAAATCTAAATTTTTTTTATCAAATATGCCAAACCCACAAACTCATTGGAAATGTCAAACTTTTCTTACTATCTTATAGTGAACTAAAGCAGTTACAAACACTATTAGGTCAATAACATAATTATAAAGTGGAAATAAACAATAAACACACAATTTGTCACATCACAATTCTCTTGAATCCATTTTAATGAAAAGACAAGAAAAGGTTCCTCTGATGGGCGAAAGTTCAATTGTAATTCTGCTTTTAAGTAATTGTCCCAGTCTCTGAGCAGCAGCCAAAAAAGAAAACAAAAACAAAAAAGACCAAAAATAACAACAACAACAACAACAACAAAAATAACAAAAAACTCCAAAAAACAAAAAAACATCTTTAGGCTACTGGTGCGGGACAATGCTATATTTTGTCAATTATATATATATATATTTTGGTTTTTCGAGACAGGGTTTCTCTGCAGCTTTTTTAGAGCCTGGCCTGGAACTAGCTCTTGTAGACCAGGCTGGCCTCGCCACCGCCCGGCTTGTCAATTATATTTTAAATAAACACTGATTGGCCAGTAGCCAGACAGGAAGTGTAGGCGGGAAAACCAGATAGGAAGTAGAGGTGGGGCAATGAGAACAGGAGAATTCTGGGAAGCAGGAAGCTCCCTCCCCAGTCCTGTCTCAACCACTTAAGAAGCAAGATGTGACCCACCCCGCTGAAAAAGGTACTGAGCCATGTGGCTAACATAGATAAGGATAATGGGTTAATATACATTATAAGAGCTAATACAAAGACTGAGCTAATGGGCCAATCAGTTTATGATTAATGTAGATGTCTGTGTATTTTCTTTGGGACCTAAAGACTGTGGGAACTGGACAGGACAGAAACCTCAACAAGCAGGCCCTCATGTTACAGGCTATCCTACTCATATTCGAAGAGGGGCTTCAGCCATTCCTTGTAACAAGTCCTTTTCCCCTGAGGAGGAAATTGAGGTCTCAGTTCTCAGGTCCTATATTTCAAATAGCAGATTGAATATCATACTGGCAAAATGAGTTTTGTGTCCCAAAGAGTAATAAAACAGTCAAATGTTCAGTTTGTATTTCTGGTCTGGCTCCAAGGTAAATAGGACTCACTGGGTCTGGAAGTTTGTGTAGCAAGTCCATCAGGAGGCTGGGTATCACCAGTAGTCACCACAATATTTGTTCCCTTCTCAAACTGCAGCAAGTTGTAAGTCAGGAACATTGGTTCAGGTACCCTTTTCCTTGGCCTGCAGCCAAGGTGGTCTGAGGAAGTCAGGATCATGGTCAGAAACCCCTTTCCGCTTCTCCTATGGAGTCATCAGTGGCTGCAATGTCATCAGGGCTGGCATCCTCTGCTGTATATGCTGTCATCTCATCCAGCTTTATTTTCTTCCTGTGAAAAAGGCACAAATATATCCTCAGCCCCAAATTAATACAGGGTCAGGTCCTTTCCATAATCCAGTGCAAGGGTCTTTCCACCTTGCCTTAGCAAAGATTGCCTTGGTGCCATCATGTCAAAATCTGTGTGTGGCAGATTGCTCATGGTCATCCATAAAAAGTGTATGACTTAGGTAGTAGTGGCTGTTCTGTTTTTTATTGATTTTTATTGAGCTCTATATCTGCTCCCCTCAATGCCTCTCCCCTCCCTTTCAACCCTCCCCCAAGGTCCCCATGTTCCCAATTTACTCAGGAGATCTTGTCTTTTTCTACTTTCCATGTAGATTAGATCTATGTATGTCTCTCTTAGAGTCCTCATTGTTGTCTAAGTTCTCTGGGATTGTGATTTGTAGGCTGGTTTTCTTTGCTTTATGTTTAAAAGCCACTTATGAGTGAGTACATGTGATTCTTGTCTTTCTGTGTCTGGGTTACCTCACTCAAAATGATGTTTTCTAGCTCCATCCATTTGCCTGCAAAATTCAAGATGTTGTTATTTTTTTCTGCTGTGTATTACTCCATTGTGTAAATGTACCACATTTTCCTTATCCATTCTTCAGTTGAGGGGCATTTAGGTTGTTTCTAGGTTCTGGCTATGACAAACAATGCTGCTGTGAACATATGTGATGGTTCTAAATTCTCCTGTTTTTAGCTTCTTAAGCTGTATTCTCAAGGAGCCATGGGCATGCTCCATAATCCCTTGTCCTTGAGAATTAATTATAAGGAATACCTGTCTTATGTTTGATATTCCATTGGGAACAAAATTGCTAAAATGCTTTACTAACATATCCAGACCCATTATCAATCTTTGTGATTTTTGGGGTTCCCATATATGAGAAGCATTTTAAACAATGTGTTATTACATGCTTAGTGGCTTCCCCAGTTTGTACAGTGGCCATCAAGAATCCTGAGTATGTATTTATTGTCACATGCACATATCTTAATTTGCCAAGCTCTGTAATATGAGAAACATATGTATGGCAATACATGATTAGGAAGTAGTTCTCTGGGATTTACTTCCAGTTGAGGTACAGGTAAATATTGTGGGCATACATCACATTGCTTAACAATTTGGTGAGCAGCTTCTCTTGTTAATAAAAATTGTTTTCTTAAACTTATAATATTAACAACATATACAGCTTTTCCATTTGAAGAACCATCTGTAAAATTTAACATAGTATTCCTTATAGGATCTTTTGCTACAACTTTAGGAAAAAAAGGAATATAGTTGCACTAATTGCAGCAATGGATCAGCTGGGAAAAGATTATTAATCTGGCTTTCAAACTGAGCAAATGTGATATCTAAGAATCAATATTTTGAAATAACCAATCAATCTGTTGTTTAGTATAAGGAATATTGATCATATCCAGTTCTCTGCCAAAATATCTCCTAGATTCTGTTCTGCTCTTTTGTGTTAAGCAAGCTACTGCTTCAGAATATGGGTTTAATACCTTTACTGGCAAACCTGGAAGGTGCAGCCATAAAAGTGGACCATTTTGCCATAATACTGCTGTAGGAGTAAGTTTCATAGGTGATATACATGCTTGCCAAGGCTGATCATAATTAATATAATATACTTGCTGTTTCTGTATAGCATATGCTACCTGGGTGAGTACCTATCTGGTAGCTTCTGTAACCTGTCTGGTGGAACTTGGACCACTGTTCCATTTAAAAATTTCACTCAGTGACTCTAGACCTCCCATAGAATATTTTAAATAAGGTCTCAACCATTGGATGTTTCCCAACAACTTTTGAAAACCATTCAGTCTTTAAGATATTCTTCCTAATTTTTCCTTGCCTAGACCTTGATTGGCTAACAATCTTTGCTGAAACATTTGATTACCGATAACTGTGTTGAGGGTAATATAAATACACCCCCATTTAGGTCATAATATCTTGGCCCCATAAGTAAGTGAGAAACACTGTATGGCCAAAAAGTTCCTTCACGACCTTTTCTATCTTTCCAGAAAAGCTCATTGCTACATTGTTTAAGATTTTGAGTCTGACCAATCCCTTACAGCTGTATAATAATCTCCATTTTTTGGCCATTTAGAAGGCCATTGGACGTTTTTAATAAACGTTTGTAAACTATGTGTCTAATCCAAACTGCAAATCTACCTAACTGACAGGCTTAACGTGCTTACTTACATTTTCACAGACACTCTATTGACTGGGATAACTCCTCATTTCCCAAAGTGAGCTTATTGGGATTACTTACAGGGACATGAGGGAAGGGTTACTCCTGGGAACACGAGAGAATGTTTATGTACAGGGACATGAGGGAAGGGTTACTTACAGGGACATGGATGATTCAAAAGCAGCTGTATCACTGAAACTACCTACTCTAGCTTGGAGGATGCCTCTGGAAAACCTCATTGTGAGGTACCAGCACTCAGCTAACCATCAACCTCCTATGTCACCAAGATTGTGTAGAGCTGGGGAGGGCAGGAAGGAATGGTGATAGGAATCTTAGGGGAGGGTCTGGTGGCCTTGCCCTACTTTTCCTCTGGGAAAGAATGTAAATGGACTCTATTACTATAGACCCTACTACCAGATATGTTGTTTTTACTTCTTTCATTGCTGCGAATGACAGTATTCAGGTCTCATCTGTGGTGGCCAGGCCACGCTTATCCCACCTGCTGTGCAGGGTATCTGTGAATGTGGCCAACACATTTGTAGCTCACATTACAGTGTCACAGTACAGTGACATATTGGATGCTATCACAGCCGTTCTGCTTCATGATGCCTCCTGGCTATGCCACTCTAGAGGGAAATAGATTCAGCACAGCACCCTCCTTCCTGAGCCTTTCAGAAGCATCATTCTGTTTTCAACTCCTGTGCAATGATCTTTTTAAGTTTCCATGTATGCAGAAGATCATGCTTGCCTTTCTGTGCCTGATTTCACTGAACTTCAGGTCCACCCACGAAGTCTCCAAATGAACATTTTAGCAAAATCTATCCTTGTCATTATTTTGGATCAATTTCAATTAGTATCAGTGGAAATTGGTGGTGGGAGGGCATCCCTGGAGACATCTAGGTCCTTAATATCTCAGAGCAAAGAATTCAATGGAGATGTATGGATACTAGCAAGCAAAGTGAGAGGATCAAGAAAGGATCAAGAAAGAATGCTCTTCAGAGGGAAGAAGTAGGCTGGCAAAGGGAGAATGTTCAGTAGCCCAATGGCCCCATGACTCCAATAGTCTCACAGTGACTGAATCTCAAGTTGTCCATGGCCTCTGCTGTGCTAAACCTCCTGGGTATATGTAAAGAATCTTATTCACCCAAGAAAGAGGACACCAACAGACCAAAGAGGGTTGCTCATAGCATCATAGGTGATTCAGTGGCAGTCACACCAAGAGAAAGTCCCCTGGGTAGCTTAGGAAGAGATATACTACTGAAAAGTCCCAACCCTCAGTCTACTGCTTAACCTCTTATGTAATTTCAAGGAGAGGAGAGACCCCGGAGGATCCCTGGAAGTTCGTAGTTCCCGAGAGTCCCCCCTCTTTCTCCATGGGGGAGTATTAACAGGCTCACTCTTGGGAGGGTCTCAAGTATGGGTGATCACAGATGCTCTGTTCCAGGATAGCAGTGGTTGTGTCCCCCACCTAGATGACAGATGTCAAACCATAAATGGTTCTTTCCAAAGAGCAAAGTAGGGCTTCCTCCCACACCATTCCTCTTATTTAGATCATATTTTATTACATACAAATAGCACCAAATAAATAACACATTTTATGCTGTTCTTTTATTTTCTTATTCTGTAAATTTAGTGTTAAAGTGCTGTGTTACAATGTTAAAATAGAAAGACTTCCCCCTGCTTTTTAAACAGGAAAACATTTAATTAACATGAATGTTTTCACTTCCTGGTTTTTTGAATCAAATAACTTTGAGGTTGAGAGAGTATATTGGAAATCCTTAAATCACTTAAAATAATTTAGACCTCCTATTAAATTAGTATCACAAGTGAGTAGTTAATGCAAAGTTAGCAAGTTTGTCACTACTTTTTAATTAAGTATAAGTTGATTGTAAAGAGAAAAATATTGAGCATTTGAGACATTCTTAATGGCCACATAATTAGATGAAACTTGCATAAGCAAGGAATGCCCAGCTTAAGTCTTGGCACATTAACTACCTAAGAATGTACAGATACTTTATTTGCATTTATCAAAACAGCCTACAGCAAAAGATAATTAAGGAATCACACTTAAAAGTGGTAGCATTTAATAGATAGAGTAATTGATATTAGTCTTCCTACTAATACCTCATTAAATTGAAAACTGTTAAACAGAAAAGAATTTATCAATAAAAATCAAATTGCATATTTTTACTTGCAAATTGCAAGATACATATATCTTCATTTATTAAAGTTAAATAATGATTTTCTTTGCTCTGCTGATAATTAAATAGCCATAACATTCAAATGATCTCACATAGATTTTGATGTTACTAACAGTCAATTCTTAAAAGTAAGGACCATGATGTACTAGAAATCAGAAACAATAAAATTCTAAATTTTTTATATTGAAATAAGAAAATTATATGACTAAGGGTCATTTGTGGATAGTTAAGATAATGTTAAATTCTAATGTTATAAAAATTTCTACTTCATGGACATTGTGATTGGTTGAGAGAAGGTATTCTTATCAGAAAATGTGTGAAAACAGTGGCTGGTTGAGGGAATATCCTTAGGTAAGTGGACATTTCGGGTTAATCCACAACATTAACTAGGTATTGACTTACGCTAACTTCATAAAGGAAGAGTGATTCTATTTCGTTTTGCTCTTTTTTGTTTGTTTTGACCTTTGCTTTTTGTTTTATGCCCTTTTCCTATTTTTCTTTTATTCTTGAGATTATAATAAAATTACATCACTTTCCCCTCTCTTTTCCTCCCTCCAAATCCTCTCATATAACCCTCCTTGCTCTCTTTTAAATTAATGGCCTCTTCTTAAATTGTCTTTCATGAGATTTGCATATGTACATGTATATTCTTTATATTTAAGACAATAACTTGCTCAGTCTGTGTGGTGTCACTTGTATGTATATGTTTTCAGGGCTGATCATTTGGTATTGGATAACCAGGTAGTGTGCTTCTCCCTGGGGAAGACTCTCTCTCCTGCTCTCAGCATTCCTTAACTGCCTGTAGTTCTCTGTAGGACTGAGGCCTGTGGGCTTCGTGGGTCTATTGTTGTCTCGTTCAGCTATTGTTGAGGTAACCATGTTTTTGAGACTTTCTGGGTAACTTCTAATGTCACTAGAAGATACAATCTCACAGCAAAGTCCCTGGTCGTCTGTCTCTCACAATCTTTCCGCCCTCTCTGGAGTGTTGCCTGAGCATTAGGCACGGGAACTGTTTTGTGGATGTGCCCACTGGGAGTGGTCTCCACACCTCTGTGTATTTTCTCTAGTTTTCTGTAGTGGTCTCCATCTGTTGCAAAGACAAGTTTCCTTAATGTGGAGGTGAAGACTACACTTATCCATGGGTATAAGGACAAATGTTTATAGATGGTTGTTAGAGGTATAATGGTTTAGTAAAGTGGAGGCTGGAGGTTCTCTTCCAAGATATAGAGCTTTATTAGCCTTAAATATTTGGCTAGGTTTCCAGTACCAGATAGTTTCCCTCTTTAGTCAACTAGAGAGCTTGTTACCATCAAAGTATGTACGCCATTACTGTACCCAGGGTTATCATGCCATGCTGGTTGTTTTTGTGATTCATAGGCATCATAGCTGGGTAGGATTATTGTCAGCTTCTCTGCTTTGGAAGCTTGCATAGCATCATTTGGTACCATGAAAGCTAATCTTCAGGGAAGAGGCATCCAGGTCAGTTCCAGCTCAGAGGCCTCTGGGTCCTGTGTCTGAATGCATGGTGTCTTCTGCAATAAGTACTTACTTTCTACATCTGGAGGGAAAGCAAGGGCAACATCAATATGCTGTATGTTTGAGAGTCCCTTGGACAACCCTGACCAACAACTGGGCTTCTCATGTCCTATGTTTTTTCTCTTTCTTTCGAGCATGTGAATGAGAGAGAGAAAGAACATGAAGTTTGGTGGATAGGGAGTTAGGAGGATCTAGAAGAAATTGGGGGAGGGTGATGGAGTTTGACCAGAGTAAATGGTATGCAAAAGATTTAAATAAAGAGCAACACTAATATTACTAAGTCATAAGAGCAAGACTTGGAAAAATTGGGGCCACTTTATTAGTAGCTCTTGGATATATCTGGTTACTTTAGAATTTTTGGTAAAGATAAGCAAAAAGAAAGAGAAAATAATAACTTACCAATCATCTTTTTTTTCTAATGGAAAACTAAACTACCTCCTTGAGCACAAAATAAATTTGAGTCAAATAAACATTAGCAACAGTGTCATGCCCTCTGAACTGCACTTGAAGAACAGCCAATAGATCAATGTAATTTTTTTTTCTGTTGGATCTGGGCAAACCAAATCCAAGAACACATCAAACGGTGGCAAATATCTTTAGTCCTAAAGCTTAGGGAGCAGAGGAAGGTGGATCTCTGAGAATTTGAGGCTAGCTTAGGCTATAGAGTGAGTTCTAGTCCAGCTCTGTGAAATATTATCTTAAATACTCAGTAAATAAAATAAATAAAACCCCCAGTTTGCGCTTAGCGTTGTAATGTTAAAAAGTTAAATCAAAATCAGATAAACAAATTAAATAGGCCTATAATCCCCAAGCAAATAGAAGCAGTCATAAAAATCTCCCAACCAAAAAGCCCAGGGCCAGACAGTTTTAGTGCACAATTCTCCCAGACTTTCAAAGAAAAGTTAATGCCAATTCTCCTCAAACTATTCCACAAAATAGAAAAGAAGTAACATTGCCAAATTCATTTTATGAGGCTATAGTTACCCCGATACCTAAACCACACAAAGATTCAACAAAGAAAATTATAGACTATTTTCTCTTATGAACATAGATGCAAAAATATTCAACAAAAATCATTATCGAAAAACAACTATCTATCGAAAAACTAAAAATATCCAAATTAACAAAATCAGAAACAGAAATGGGTTTACTGAGGGTAGGTGGGGATGGAACAGGAGGGATCAGGTGAGAGATGGAAGGACCGAGGGAGAGAGTATGGGAAGAGACAACTGGAACTAGGGGCATTTGTGGGAGTGATGTGTTTCTGCCTAGTGCTGTGGAAATTTCCCGAATCTCTGAGGGTGACCCTAGTGAGGATTCCTAGTAATGGAGGATACGGAGCTTTAATTAGGTGTCTTCTGTAGCCAGGCAGGCATCCAGTGGTTGGACAGAGATACTAAACCAGCTACAAAACCTTGTTCGACCCACAACCTAACATGCTTTCAAGATATGCAGGGGCAGTGGTGGCTCAGAGCATATGGGGGTGACTAACCAATGACTAGTCTAACTTGAAGCCCATGCCAAGAGATGTAGCCCTTGCCTGCTACTGTCTGGATGGCCAGGACTGAAGGCTGGATGGCCCAGAGACCTACAGTAGAACCAAACTCTACTGCCAAAACAAAAGAAAAGAAAGCATGATTCTTAATGATATTCTGCTATATTCATAGATCGGTGCCTAGCCCAATCATCATCAGGGAGGATTCCTTCAGCAGATGATGGGAGCAGATAAAAGATCCACATCCTAATGTTATGTGGAGCCCGGGAACCCTGCAGAAGAGGCGGGGGAAGGATTGAAGGAACCAGAGGGGTTGAGGACACCGTGATAACTCGGCCCACAGAATCAACTAAACAGGGCTCTTGAAGGCCATCATGACAAGCAACAATCATGGAACATGTGGGTGTGACCTAGATTCTCTGCGTCTAGGTTATGGTTGTGTGGTTTGGTGTTCTTGTAGGACTCCTAACAGTTGGAGAGGGGGTGTCTCTGATTCTTTTGCAGGCTTTTGGGACCCCTTTCCTCCCACTGTGTTGCCTCATCTGCCTTTGTATGAGGGATTGTAACGAGCCTTATTACACCTACTTATGCTGCATTTGGTTGACATCCCTGGAGGCCTGTTCTTTTCCGAAGGGAAGCGAAGGAGCAGTGGATCTGGTGGGGGTGGGGTGGGATAGAGTAGGGTGGGGTAGGTGGGTGCAGGGCAGAACTGGGAGGAGCGGAAGGAGGGGAGGGTTCAGTTGGGGTGTACAGTATAAGAGAAGAATAAATGAAAATAAAAAATAAAAAAATTAGAATGTTTGAAATTCAAAAAAAAAAGAGAGGGAGAGAAGAGATCGCATCAAAATGTTATTGGAACAGTGAAGTGAAATAGTATCTGTGCCCCTTTCTCCGTCTGTGAACTTCATGAAGTCTTGGGGAGGAGGACATGGCGATACCTCAGCTCTGCTCTGTATTCATTGCATGGCGAATCGATGCTTTTACTAGGTTGTGTCACCAGTGTTCCTGACCTATTCTTGATTCCTGCAGAAACGGCTACGGGAGGGCAGGAGGAGGAGCCCCTGGTGGCTACACGTCTGACCAATCAAAACAAAGCAACACTAGATGCACAGAGACACCCAGGAGGTCTGGTCCAGCCGTATCCCTGGCCTATGGGTACAGTCACAGTCAATAGAGAAGGGTCTGGAGGGGCCGTTGGCTGAAGCATCAGGGTTGGAAGCCACTTGCCTCTGAGGAGTGGGGTGTGATACTGTCCAGTAATCACTGCCTTGAAGAGATGTCAAACCAAGCTTCCCTCAGACGGTTCAGTGGACCAAGAGACAGAGAGCAGTGACAGACAAAGGAAGGAAATAACCCAACTGTCTCTTCATAGGAATCAGGACAGCTGTTACAGTTATCTCCAAGATGATTTGTTCTGAGCTCCTTTAAACTGTTTTCTTTTATTAAAAATTATCTATATATAAAAGAGAAAATAGTACTTAACAAAGACTTCCTTAAATGGCTCAAATAAGACTGTTCAGACTTTTCTTAGTGACTAAAATGGAGTAACAGGTGATGGCTTCACCATCTTTACTTGAACACACACACACATACGTACACACACACACACGTACACACACACATACACACACACAACCAACCAACAAACAATAATTCAAGGAACAAAACAAAAAGAAAAAAACCAGCAATCCCTCCCAGCCCCCAACCAACCCACCCAAAAAAGCTGGACAATCCACATACAACAGTGAGCATAAGGCTGTAGAGGAAAGTCTCTCCGAGATCAGAAACAAAATGAGATGGATCCTTTGATGGCCTCCGTTTCCTGCCTGGAGAGAACCTGCTGGACACAGCACGGGAGAGGAAAACCTGTGGGTGTCTGGGATCCGGCCTGAGTTGAGAAGACTGAAGAGTTGAAGACACGAGAGTTCTCTACAGACAGAGAGAGTTCTTCCCAGCTCTTACTTGGACGCTCATCAATGTGTGTGTGTGTGTGTGTGTGTGTGTGTGTGTGTGTGTGTGTGCAAGTACACTCACTTGCATGTTGGCAGCGCTCAGGGCATTGTGTAGGGGGCTTGTCTCCCACGAGAGCACATGGCTTTACTCAGATCACATGCTTACGAGGGAGGCCACCCGGAGACTAGTGCTGTCACCTTTTCCTGACCACTGTAAGGCAGACTCATTAGAGACACGAAGCAGGTTGTCAGAGATAAGAAGGCAGTGGACACTGGTATCAAATGTTGGAGAGCAGGCAAATGAGATAAGGACTCTAGCTTGTCAGGCTGCTAGCAGGATACAGATTGCACTCTCAAATGGGGCGATGCGAGGTGAAGAGTCTTAATAAAGAGACTGTTTGCCAAAGTGTAGGCAGACTAAAGGGACTCCAGGACACAGCGTCATTTAAAAGCCAGGGATAGAGGAGGGTGATAATGAGATTGGCTACCAGCATCAAGAGCCAGAAGAGGAGTTGTTACCAGGACCCAGCCCAAGGCAGCTTTGTGGGGACCGGCTGAAGGAGCCCTAAAGGAGTCTATTTTTAAAAACTAATTTTTCAGTTGATACAGTAACTGTACATGTATTTGGGGTATCATATGGTATTTATATATTATATATCATATAGTATATCATATTTAAATGCAGACATATAATGAATAAGGATCAGATCAGGGCAAGTGATAGATCTATATCTCAAACACCTGCTGTTTCAAAATCTTTGTTGGTAGCTTTGGAGACGCACATTTAATGATTAACTAGAGTTACCCTACAGTGCTGTCAAACAAGCACTTTGATCAACTATAACCCTGTAGCTGTTAAACGTCCTCTCTCCCCCTTCCCTGTCCTCTCCTCCCCAGCCTCTGCAGCCACTAGCCAGAGATGAACTATCTTCCTTTGCATATATATCAGAATGACATTTTTCTTTCTGCACCTGTTTATTTCAAGTAATGTCCTTCAGGCTCATCCATGTCATGGAAAAATGACAGGATTTTATTCTATATTTTTTTTCCTTAATGATTGAAAGGCCTTGCCTGGTAACTAACATGACTCTCTCCCCGTTCCCTCTTTCACTTTATTTGGTGGTGTTGGTGGTATCTCTGCTTTGCTTTGACTAAGCCCAGTTGGAAACAAGGCAGTAAGCTGATATAATTCATTTGGATTGGGATCTGCAAATGGGGCAGCTTGCAGAAGAGGCAGGAGTAGGTCCGAAGGGAGCAGGCACAGACTGCCAAGTAGTTACTGGAGTTCATCATGAAAGGTCACTGGACGGCTTCTGAGGCAGCAGAGGAGCAGAGGGTAGGCTGCAGAGAGAAGCATCAACAAAGGATGGCTACTGTTAAACAGAGTTTGGGGATTAACTGGGAGTGAACTTGGGGTGATGTGTGACGGTTAAGCTGGCAACCCTCCTCCATGTTACATGTTGAACCATAGAAATCCACAGGTTCCGAATAGGCTTTGACTTCCTAAGAGCGCTATGTAATTTTCCAGAGAGGTGGGGACGACTAAGTCAGATCAACCTAACAGGCACATGTGACTACCAGTGTGTCAGAGAATGTGGGTCCTCCTCTATGTTCAGCAAAGTGCATATATATGTGTGTGTGTGTGTGTGTGTGTGTGTTCTGCAGAGGCCATTGTGATTGTTCATCCATGCATCTGCATTCCCCATGAGAAAGCAGAGATCTGTGTTTACCCTGCTTCCTGCCACTACAATAAGTGCTTGGGATAGTAAGTTACAAAGACAACAGGCTTGTTTTCATTCACGCATCTGGAGGTTTCGGTTTATGAGGGTTTAGGGTCCTTGTTTTAGGTCAGGCAGCACATCATGGTGGGAACAAACATTGGGGAATCTGCCAAAAAGTGATAATGAGGGAGAATTCAGAGTCCTAGTACCCCCTTCAAGGGTATGTCCCCAGTAATACATAGATCTCTCAATAGACACTTCTTAAAGGCTCCTTCACTTCCCAATAGTGCCAAACGTGGGTTCAAGTATCTGACATATGGATCTGTGGGGAACCCTTAGAAACCTAACTATAGAATAATCCTACTTTAAATATCAATACCTGTATATGGAGAATATGCACTGATTTTCCAGTCACCCACGTTATTCTGTGTGAATAATCACACAGAAACTATATTAATTACAACACTGTTGGTTAATAGTTTAGGCATATTCCTAGCTAGCTCTTACATCTTAAATCAACCAATTTCTATTAATCTATGTATCTCCATGAGGCTGTGACCTACTGATGAGGTTCTGGCATCTTTCTACTTTGACAGGTACATGGCGTCTCTGACTCCTCCTTCTTTCCCCCTGTATTCAGTTTAGTTTTCCCTCCTAGCTCTATTCTGCCCTGCCATAGATAAAGCAGCTTCTTTATTAACCAGTGGTAATAAAACATATTCATAGCATAGAGCAGGGAATCCCACATCAAATACCAACTATCACACTCAGAGTTTGAAACACAGAAGGTACTCAGTGAGAACTTACTGAATAAAAAAAACTTCCAGGGCTGGAGAGAGGGCTTAGCAGATAAGGCACCTGTCACAAAACCCAAGAACCCGAGTTTGGTCCCTGAGATCCTTATGTGAAAAGTGAGAACCCACTTCTACAAGTTGTCTTCTGACCTCCACATGTGTGCCATGGAACACAACACAACACAACACACACATACACACACATGCACACACAAATACAATGAAAGTTTTTAAATGTTCAGTACCATAAAACAATTCCAAGGCATAGTCTAACTCAGCAGAGCAATTTTTCTGCTTTTGTAAAGTGTCTACTTAGTTTCTTTCTAGCCCTTTCTGTACACATTATAGACCTTGTTTTGTTACCTCTTTTCCTGTCAGTAATTTTCCTTAAGTGAAGTTTAACTCTTCCTTGCAGGAGAGAGTTTGATTCATGTTTGACAAGTTGTATCAAGTTCCTGCAGATGATGTGAAGTATATTTGTGAGCTCTTTCAGTCTGTGAGGATCTTTGGACCTCGAAGGATCTTTCCCCAATGTTAGCTGGTTCTCCTTCTATCTTGTTTCTGAGATAGTGTTGCCTTGTGTAGCGAGCTTGTGATCCTTCTGTCTGTCTCTTGCATGCTGGGATTACAGATGGGCACAATTTCATAACCAATTTGATATTATAATACTCTGTATAATTTAGGATTATGCAAGATAATATTTCTTTTGTTTAAGAAATATTCTTAGCCCTATTTATTTTAATTTTATTTTGAATGTGTAGCTTTTGGTCTGCTTCCATGTCTGTGCACCACATACATGCAGTGCCTGTGTAGGCCAGAAGAGGCCACCAGAGAGCCCAATATTGGAGTTACAGACACTTGTGAGTCTCCATGTAGGTGATGAGGATCAAACCAGGGCCCTCTGTAGGTGCTGCCAGAGCTCTCTGTGGTTGGGCCATCTCTCCAGTCCCTCTCTTCAGCCAAATCCCAGTACTATATTAAAAGAGAGAATCAAGGAAAGAATTAACCTTCCCAACTCTTCAGTGGTTTCCCAACCCTTTGATCTTTGACAGTGTTTATTTCTCTTTTTGAAATTATATTATTTTATTTTATTGAGCTATACATTTTTCTCTGCTCTTCTCCCTGTCTCTCCCCTCCCCTTCAACTTTCTCCCAAGTTCCCCATGCTCCCAATTTACTCAGGAGATCTCGTCTTTTTCTACTTCCCATGTAGATTATATCTATGTAAGTCTCTCTTAGGGTCCTCATTGTTGTCTAGGTTCTCTGGGATTGTGAATTGTAGCTTGGTTTTCTTTGCTTTATGTTTAAAAACCACTTATGAGTGAGTACATATGATAATTATCTTTCTGGGTCTGGGTTACCTCACTCAATGTGATGTTTTCTAGATCCATCCATTTTTTCCTGCAAATTTCAAAATGTCATTATTTTTTTCTGCTGTGTAGTACTCTATTGTGTAAATGTACCACATTTTCCTTATCCATTCTTCAGTGGAGGGGCATTTAAGTTGTTTTCAGGTTTTGGATATGACAAACAATGCTGCTATGAACACAATTGAGCACATGTCCTTGTGGCACGATTGAGCATCCTTTGGATATATACCCCAAAGTGGTATTATTATGTCTCTGGCCCGGATCTGCTCTTGTGGAGGTCCCTGGCTTGGGGTTCGTCCCACAGAGGTCCTGGTTCAGGCCTAGTTACTCAGAGGTCCCAGATTCATTCCTGAAACTGCAGAGGTCTCTGACTCCAGCTCACTCCCTCAGTGGTTGCTCCCTTCTACATGTTCCTGTGGAGCTCGCCCCCTTAGGCCTGCTCCTGCCTAGGTTGCTGGCCCAGTCCTGCTTCCTCAAATGTCCCTGGTATGGTTCCTCTTCTGCTCCCGTGGAGTTTACTGTACCAGGCCCACTTTGGCAAAAGTTGCTGGCTCACTCCTGCTCCTGTGGAGTTGGCTGCCTCAGGCCCACTCCTGCCCAGGTCACTGACTCAGTCCTACGCCTCTGAAGTTATATTATTTGAAATAATTTTTGTTTAGTAACAAAGCACAAGTAGCATTAAGCCCTATAATAGCAAATTTATCTGGATGACAAAGTAGTAAAATCTAGAAACTCAAAGTTTTCCAAAGAAGGTGAAATTAAAATCTCAAGGACATTACTTAGAAGGAGCCTGGCACATCCAGGGTGGCTTCTGCAACTCCCCTCCCTACAGACAGAAGCACACAGAAAAAAAATTAATCAATTTAAAATAAAAAGAGGGCTGGAGAGATGACTTACCACTTAAAAGCACTTGCTGCTCTTGACATGGATTTTGTTCCAAGCACACAAATCAAACCGCCTGTAACTCCAGATATAGTGGAACTGACACATATGTACCACATGTATATATTCAGTCACACTTTCATATACACAAAATAAAAAAATTTTAAAAAGTAAAACAAAGAATCACAAAAAAGAAAGAGGAAAGAAAAAACCCAACCCAGCATCATTAAATCAAATTGAACTGTGTTTCATTGATTTTCATAATTTGTATTAATGGTCTATGATGGTTAGTATTGATTATGCCAACTTGACAGTCTCTAGAATCAACTATGATACACATCTGTGGCGATATTATGAGATATTATCTAGATTAAGATAGCCTTGACTCTGCTCTGAGTGTCTAGATTAGGATAGCCTTGGCTCTGCCCTGAGGAAGTGTCTAGATTAGGATAGCCTTGGCTCTGCTCTGAGAAAGAATCCAGATTAGGCTAATTAGGTGGGAAGACCACCCTAAACGTGGGTAACACCATTCCCTGGGCTTGTGTCCTGAGCACAGATGTAGCATGTCCAGAAGCCTCAGTTTCTGCCACTTGGGCTTCAGTGCTAGGATGGGCTGTACACTTGAGCTGTGAGCTTCCCACAACCCCTTTCTCTCCTAAGTCATTTTTGTCAGGACATTTATCACAGCAATAAAAAAATTACTTATACATTCTCTAAATTGTTTAAATTACTAAAGTAGGTTAGTAGGCATAACTGTGAAGCAAAAGTAGCATTTGTTGTTTCTGTAATATGTGTATTTTACAAAATATGGACTCTCACATGCCAAGAGACATCAACACATCACTTGTTTAGGAAACAGTTTTATTTTTATGTTTATCCGTACATTTACTAAATGTCCATTTTAGCATGGGTACTGAAAGAGCTGGTGGAGTGTGGCTCTTAAATTGCAGATGTTTATTATGATGATCCTTGGCACTATATCTGGTCTAAAGACTTTGTGACCCTAGACAGTTTTACTTTATTAAAATATTAATTATGTATTTAGCTACTTAAATTATTTTTATTTTGAATATACTACTTCTGGGTGTGTGCAATGCTATTTAAATAAAAATTTTATCTATAATATTCTGAGAGCCAGAAATTCAATCTTATGTATTTAAAATTAAATCTTCAAACTGAATACAATTTTCTCATATACTCTATTGAAGGTGATAAAAAGGGATAAAATTTAGCTATGAATTGTGCTTATTTCCTATAAAATATCAAGCTTTCATTTCATTAAATTTAGAGTTTCTTTTTTAAAGGAATAATATGGTGGTATTGAAAGAAAGGAAATAAAATTCTTAGAAAGATCTCAAAAAGGTATTAATAGATGAGATTTGAATAAGACTGATCAAATGCTGGGATGGATGCTTTTTTTGTGATTGCCCACATTGTCTGGAAACTGTTCAGCAGAACAAAGGGTTTTATGGATGAAAGCCTGGTATGAAGAAACACGAATGTCAACCTAGGCTCCGAGAGACAGTCTGCTAATGAAATATTCTAAAAGTCATTTTCAAGGTGGTTGAAAGTTCTCACTGATGTGCACCAATGCTTTTGATAATTTTTTTTATATATCAAATAATTATGGAAGTGTTGGCTCTGGGGACGGAGAAAATAACATTGCACCCAAATATTGTGGAAAGGCTGGTGTGTTGTACTTTCTTTCTGTGATTGAAAATGAGCAGACGCCTGATAACAACACTCCGGTTGTTAGTTTCCCACATCTTACATGTGAAAAATAACTTTTTCTACTCCCTAGGTTTTGATGATTAACTTTGGTGTATGATTTACTACCTTAATGGTTAGATGTTTGTGTGAAGCCTAAAGAGGAGATTATTATCTTTAAACGTTGAACTTGCCCCGTAATGACTTTTTCTCAAAGGTCCTCTCTTCTGCTCTATCAATATACTTACATGTCAGTGAGTGACACATGTCCTCCACCTATAGGTGGAGACTGCTCATTTGTTTCCCAGCCACCAGGATGCGAATAGTCAACACAAACTATTTTAATTACACACTATTTGACCAATAGCTTATGCATAATTCTAAATAACTCTTACATCTTGAATTAACCCATTTCTATTAATCTGTGTGTTGCCATGAGGCTGTGGCCTACCAGGTAAGGCTCTGGCATTCAGGTGTCTGTCTTTTTCTGCAGCTACATGATGTCTTTTTGACTTGGTCTACTTTCTTTCTAAATCTCTGTTTGGATTTCCCACCTGGCTTTATTTTGCCCTATCATAGGGCCAAAGTAGATTCTTTATTAACCAATGGAAATAAAACATATTTACAGCATACAGAGGGGAATTCCATATTACTGAGCCTCATGGTAAAATACAAAATAATAGGAATGGGTTAATTTAAGATGTAAGAGTTAGTTAATAAGAAGCCTGAGCTAATAGACCAAGTAGTGTTTTAATTAATAGAGTTTCTGTGTAATTATTTAGGGTCAGGTTTACCAGGAATGAATGAGTAGCCTTCACCTAATCCACCCTACATTATGAACACACACACATGCATGTACATACACACACATGCACGCACACACATAGCACACACATAGCACACACTTTTGCATGGGTTGCAGTTTGATAGAACTTTTCATTCAGATGTCTCTGGAATTCTATCTGCATCAAGTTTTGTGAGCTCAATTTTAATCATACAAGGACAGTGGTGACCTTCTTTCAGAAAAGTCGATGATGATGTCTCATGCAGAGAAGCCCTTAATTAAGAGTAACAAGGATTCTATAACATGATCTAGCTAATGGAAGCATGGCTCATTAGCTTTTTTATTAATAAACAGTCCATATCACATTGACCATAGGACATCTACCTTCTGCTTTGTCACAATCTCAGATGACTGAATTACAATAGTCAGATTAATATATCAAACTCTGCCTCTTTGGATCTGGATATGGCTTAGTAATAAAGGCAAATAGTATCTGATAGGTAGACCGTTTCCACATTATTTTATATTTTCATAATTGAAGATTTAATTTCATGGTACTATTAATACAGTTACAAATAAGAATTTTATGTATTTAGGGATCAGTGTGGTCTCAGTCTTTCAAACCCTAACCATTTTAGTAGAGTCTGTAAAACATTACCACCAACAGGATTTCATCCTATAATTTCTTTTTTTTTAATGCCCCTGAATTCTGTTTTTTTTCTTTTTTTATGGTTTATTTTTTTAAATTTAAAAATTTCCATCTTGCTATTAATGAATTAGTGAGTTAGGCCAACAGTTTCAGAAAAGACAGGAGGTAGATGAGGCCTTAGGGCAGTGTTTCTTTTTTTATTAAAAATTTCCATCTCCTTCCCTCCTCCTCCCCCTTCCCTCCCCTCCCCTCCACCCATACCCCCACTCTCTCCCTCTCCAGGCCAAAGAGCCATCAGAGTTCCATACACTATGTTGAGTCCAAGGTCCTCCCAACTCCCTCCAGGTCCAGGAGGGTGAGCAACCAAACTGACAAGGCTCACAGTGAGCCCGTCCATGCTGTAGAGTTCATGCTCATCGCCATTGTCCTTGGCTTCTCGGTCAGCCTCCACCATCAGCCACCTTCAGAGAGTCCGGTTTGGTCCCCTGTTCCATCAGTCCCATTCCAACTGGACTTGGTGATCTCCCGTTAGTTCTGTCCCGCCGTCTCAGTGGGTGAATGCATCCCTCACGGTTCTGACTTTCTTTCTTATGTTCTCCCTCCTTCTGCTCCTCATCAGGACCTTGGTAGCTCAGTCCCATGCTCCAATGTGGGGCTCTGTCTCTATCTCCATCCATCGCCAGGTGAAGGTTCCTCCACTGGGTTTTCTGTTTCAGGCTAATGGCTCCTTGCTGGCAGTGTTTCTTAACCTGTGGGTCTTGAACCCTTAAATAAACCTCTGTCTCTAAAAATATCTACATTACGATTCATAACAATAGCAAAATTTCAGTTATGAGGTAGCAAAGAAAATAATTTTATGGGTGGGGATTACTACAATATGAGGAACTGTAAAGGGTCATGGCTTTAGGAAGGTTGAGAACCTCTGATAGAGAGGGTTTACCTTTATCCAGTTTGTTGTCTAGAAGAGATATTTGACATATCCTTTTATTTCTTACCTTCAGTGAAAATCAAACAAAGGCAAAACTGCGGCTCACAGAAGCTAGAGGGTCCACATTCCTGGCACTATGCTTATGTGTGTCTCTCTCCTTTGCTTGCGAACCATATCCACTCCCCACAGATGGGTCCTAATCCAGGGCCCAACCTTACCAACATTTCAGTGAACACACACACAAGTGATCAGTAACTTCCAGCGGGTATTTCATGTTTCCTGTCCTGTAGGGCATCCTTAGAGCTATGCCATCTTTGATAGGATTAAAATGATCTTTTTAGATAGGGGAAGTACTAACCTCAGAGCAGTCTGTAAACATTTGTCCTTACAACCACAGATAACTGTAGTCTTCACCCCTCATCAAGAAACTTCTCTTGCAGTGAGGAAGGAGTGATAATATGAACAAAGGGATCAAAACCATGATGGGGAAACCCACAGAATCAGCCGACCAGAGCGAATGGGAAATCACTGATTCCGGGCTGACAAATGGGAAACCTGTGTAGTGTTGTGGAAACGCCTTCAGCCAATAGCCTTTAAGATACTGGCCAACTTTGGGCATGGCTTAGGACCAACTCCGCAGCCCTGCATGGCCCAACCCATGCCCAAAGTGGACTGCTATCTGAAAGGCTGTTGGCTGAAGGCATTTCCACAACACACAGGACCAAACTAGGCTCTCTGAATACGGGTGACAGTGGTGTGGGTTGGGCAGACTATGAGGCCACTGGCTGTGGGATCTGATCTAACTCTAATGCATGAACTGACTCTGGGGAGCCCATTTCCTATGGAGAGATACATTGCTTAGCCTAGGCATGGGGGTGGGGGCTTGTTCCTGCCTCAACCAGGTGATAGGACAGACTTAGTTGACTTCCCAGGGGAGGCCTTACTCTCTCTGAGGAGTAGATGGAGGATGGGGTGGGGGGACGTAGGGGAAGCTGGAGGAGAGGAGGAAGGGGAAACTGGGATTGGTATGCGAAAAATTAATTATTGAAAAAAAAACCTCTCTGCAGCAAACCACTATAGAAAACCATAGCCAATCAATATGCAGAGTTGTGGAGCCCAATCACAATGGATACAACTGTAAAACACGCCCACACCTAAGGCTCAAGAACACTGCAGAAGATGGGGTAGAGAAAGTGTAAGACCCAGAAGACCAGGCGCTTTGCTGTGAGATAATAACAGAAGTTATGCCCACAGACTCACAACATGACTGCCCAAATGTGCACAGAAAAAGGAGAACGCCAATGAACATGCCAAATGCACGAGGAAAAGCCCATGGGGTCTCAACCTGACACAAAGAGTTATAGGCAACTGAGTAACGCTTGGAGCAGGATAGGTGCCCAGGGAAGAGCAAACCAAGTGATTGTTCAGTGCCAAATTGTCAGCCCCGAAAACATATCTCTTTCCCTATCTCTGTCTGCCTGTCTATCATCTATCTATATCTATCTCTCTATCTATCTCTCTATCATCTATCTATCTATCTATCTATCTATCTATCTACCTATCATCTATCTATCTATCTATCATATATCTATCTATGTAACATAGTATGAAATCAACCCTCAAAATGTAAGTCCATATGTACATGCAATAACAATTAATGGAAAAAAGGTCATGAGTTTGAAGGAGAGCAGGGAGGGGTATATGGGAGAGTTGGGAGGGAAAAAAGAAAGGGAGAAATGATGTAATTAAAATACATTCTCAAAAATAAAACCACAATATACAATCTCAACAATAAACAACAACGAAAATGACATAGTTTTAGAGCAAGGAACAGCTAGAAATGTTAAAGAGGAAATTTTATAGTTGAAGACTGTTGGTTGCTTTTGATAATATATTGGATATTTAAAATGAATTAATTGCTATTATCTGGAGTAGTCTTTATCTAAATTATATTGTGAAGATATTTTTCATTAATTAATTAATTAATTCAATCATCAAAGGTCTATGATGACCATCTATTGTATTCTGGACTGGATTAACAATTCATGGTCACTGTTTTTCTTTGTTTAGGGAATAAATTTAATGTAAAAAGAAAATGTGACAAAATGCCTACGTCTGTTACAGACTCTTCAGAACCTGGAGTGCTGTTGTGCATGCAGGGTGCAAGTAGGGTCTTCCTCCCTCTGAGCTTGTAGTCTAGCGAGGAACACGGGCAAAGTAACTGTCATGCAAATCACGGCATGCTGACATTTATCACCAACAACTGTCGAAGGATGTCAAGCGATAGGCCGGGTTGTACAAGGAAACAGCCGACATCTGCACAGCAGATTCTTGCAAGTGTCCTCATTTTCAGTGCTTTACTGAGTAATGAGCTATAACACGGAGGCTTTAAAAAAAAACCTCTCAATAAACACTTTTGTTCCCACAATATGGAGAGAATTCTAGTGAGAAAACATTCATATTTTGACACCTCACAAATACACTCTAGGGAATGCTACCCGAAGGTAGAAAGATGTAAGAAAGAATTCAGCTCTCCCTCTCTGTGTCCCTGTCTCTCTCTTTCTCTTTCTGCCTCTTTCTCTCTTCCCCTTCCCCCTCTCTGTCTCTGTCTCTGTCTCTCTCTCTCTCCCCCTCTCCTTTTACTAACCTGCCAAACAGGCTCATTCTGTCTTTTCTATTATTCAGCCTGGAGGACTCGTTGGTCAGATGATGACGTGGACGTGACCGTTGTCATAACCTGCTCAGGTCCCTACTCTCAGCCACCTCACGGCAGGGACCATCCGGCACTCCTTCTCCCCTTTCACTTCAGTCCCTGAGCTTCTGCCACAGGGCCTCACCTCTGATTGTCATATTAATTTTCATGTGCTGCTTTTCTTGTCTGTCTTTGTTGCTCTATCTCTGCAATAGACGTTCTATGAGAGAGAGAAGGCTTCGCACTTATTTCCAGTTTGGATAAAGGTAGGTACTGTACAATGAACAAATAGTTCCAAAAACTAAACAAGCTAAATGTCCCTTAGAAGGTTTCAGTCATCCATAGTAGGCAGACTATAAAGAAATTATATCCAACTTCTATAATGACCCTTGGGGATAAGTTTTCCAGCATGGTAACATGTTCACAGCATTGAAGGGGCAGTTTACGAAGCAGGCAGGCTTTTCATTGTTCAATATCTCTCTCTCAATTTACATATACACATATACAAAATAAAAAAATGTTAATGGTAGTTATTTGTAAGTAGAGGGAACTTAATTTATGATTCTGTTTTTCTACAAGAATTTTAAATTTGTTCTTTGTGTTTCTTTAAACTATGTACTACTATTTTGTATGAATGGAAATCTAAAAAAACAAGAAAGACTTTAAAAATTGTTAAATTAGGTACTGAACTGAGTGAGATCTGAGGGTTTTGCTACATTTTCTCAGCCTGCCTTCCGCAACGTGACTTCAAAATTATTATATTATTTGTCACTTGTTGCATAATATTGGCATTTAGTCGACTGCTTATTTAATGCTAAATTTAAGAAATAGGTACAGATTATATGTACAGGAATAGTCTCAGGATAGGATTATTACAACAGGCAGCATTTTAGCATCCTAAACACATTTAAAATTTATCCCAATATGCATTTCCAAACAAATAGTTATTCATATAAATGGAGATCTCAGACTTCTGATTTTAAAATGGCTTTTGAGTTTGGCAGTCTTCTGTTCTCTTCTGTCTGCTAAATTTAGCATTAGTCCCTATGTTTATGAAAATAGCCCATTTATCCCCTCTCCCTCCACAAGCCTGAGATCCCCAGATATACTCACAATAAGGTCTGGTGTGGCTGTCTTGACACTCTAAAAGGGTAAATTTTTATGAAAATAATACTGCATTTAAATGGTCTTCCTTAGGCAATCTTTCAATATTTTCCTAAATATGGACCAGCCGTGAATTCCCGAGAAAGATTAAAAATACATTTTAAACTTCTTTAAACTTTTTTTTAAATCTTAAATTAAATGCTTAACTCTCTTTAAATGTGTGACACCATCCATCTCAATTTTATATTTAGACACATAATAATGTATAATCTCAGCTTGCTGTCCACTTGTAAAAATGGGAATAGACTTGGAGAAATAAGCAATTTCCCAACAGAAAATTGGAAATTCTGCCAACCAATTCCAGGTGACCTGCCATCAATCAGTGTTAAATTCTCTGGGGCTATTGTTGAAGGGTATTGCTATTAGTGAAGGGCTTCACCTGGTGACTAATGGTATATAACAAATACATTGAAGAACTATGGAAACCCCCAGAATCTGTAATTGTCTGGTAACTTTCAGCAGAGACCTTTCCCGGCAATTGGGAAATAAAGTGAGATTTTTATAACCTCCTTGCAGCTCTCTTATTAAAATATCTGTTTTTAGAGAAATAGGTGAAATGATTATGCCATGCAATTAAATTAAATTAAATTAGCTGACGAAATATTTCTTTGTGACTAAACTGTATAACGGAGCATCAGTTGGAATGTGGGCAAATGTGACAGCTATTCCCATTCCGAAGTTAAGTAAGAAGTCTAAGTTTGCAGTGAAGTTTCCTTGTTTGATAGTATTAAGCAATTATGATTAATGTCTGAAATGCAGTGTTCCGTGCTTGTAATTTCCTTGTTTGCAGGAGTGAGTACATTAGGAATTCATTAAAAATGCAAACTCCTCAGCTACCCGAAGACTGCAAATGGGAGTCAGAACTTCGTGGAAGGTGGGAAGCGTTTCTCATTAAGGAGACCACGACCGGTGTGAACCAGCAGCTGGCAGATAAACTATGATGTATTTCTCGTCTGAAACAGAGGGCTAGACAAATGGGTTTGTCCACTGATGTCAAAAATAAAATCCATTTTGATGTAGAAATCTAACTGCAAAAGCAAATCTGCCATCCCTCCAACTCTTAACCCTGCAGGCGAAAGCAGGAAATATCAAAAGCTTGGGAAAGCGGCGAACAGAGGTGGGTAAACATGTATGCAGCCACGAATTCAACACTCCCCAGAGGCGTTTCGTCTTGGAGTAGTGAAAACAGTAAAATCAATCAGTTGATCGCATGATCCATCAGTCCGGCGGCACCCCCGGAAGCACCCGTTTCATCAGGTGGTTCTGGGGATTAGAGGAACAAAGCACATAAAACATCCGCTCTTGTGTTTGTTCTGTCTGGAAGGTATCACTCCAAGTGGTACTCTAGAGTTAGTTGTGTGCTAACAGTCAGTGAGAGCAGCATCCTCACATCCTCCATCCCGTTGGAAGGATGTGTTCAGCCAAAAAAGGGCCGGAATGGCTAAAGGGTTTTGACCATAGAAGAATGAATAACAGTGCAGGCTGAGAGGAAAAGCATGACGGGTCGCCCCCCCCCCCCCCCACACCTTTGAATCATGCAATTGTGAGGCTGTCGCACGAAAAAATAATGAGAAATACAGTGTTGTGTGTTTGAGGTGGTGGATTGCAATGGAGAAGCTAATATCTAATTTGAATTAAGAGTGGAGTTGGAAACAATCACTTCAAAACACCCTTTACAAAAAGACACTCCCTGTCCCTCCTCCCCCAAATCAGATGCATGATCTTTCGCTTACTGTTAATATAAGCATAAAATATCTGGCATATTTGGTTTATATATTTATTTTAAATTGTTTTTATTGAACTATATATTTTTTCTCCGCTCTCCTCCTTTTCTCCCTCCTCCTTTTCTACCCTTTCCCATGGTACTCATGCTCCCAATTTACTCAGGAGACCTTGCCTTTTTCTACTTCCCATGTAGATTAGATCCATGTATGTCTCTTTTAGGGTCCTCTTTGTTGTCTAAGTTCTTTGGGATTGTGAATTATAGGCTGTTTTTTTTTATTTTGCTTTATGTTTAAAAGCCACTTATGAGTGTATATATATATTATATTTGTCTTCCTGTGCCTGCATTACCTCACTCAATATAATGTTTTCTAGATCCATCCATTTGCCCACAAATTTCAAGAAATCATATTTTTCCCACTATGTAGTACTCCATTGTATACCACATCTTTATCCACTCTTTTGTCAAAGGACATTTAGGTTGTTTCCAAGTTCTTGCTATCAGAAAAATCATCTACCATGACCAAGTAGGCTTCATCCCAATGTAATCCACTATATAAACAAACTGAAAGAAAAAATCCCACATGATCATCTCATTAGATGATCATTCAGCCTTCAACAAAATACAATATCCTTTCACGATAAAGGTCTTGGAAAGAACAGAGATACAAGGAACATACCTAAACATAATAAAGGCAATATATAGCAAGCCAACAGTCAATATCAAACTAAATGGAGAGAAATTCAAAGCAATCCCTGTGAAATCAGGAACAAGAGGCGGTTGTCTACTCTCTCCATATCTAATCAATATAGTACTTGAGGTTCTAGCTAGAGCAACAAGAAAACAAATGGAGATCAAGGGGATATAAATTGGTAAAGAAGAAGTTAAACTCTCACTATTTGCTGATGATATGATAGTTTGCATAAGTGACTTTGAAAATTCTACCAAGGAACTTCTGCAACTCATAAACACTTTCAGTAATGTAGCAGGATAAAAGATTAACTTGAAAAATATCAGTAGCCCTCTTTTACACAGATAGTAAATGGGATGAAAAATAAATCAGAGAAACATCTCCCTTCACAATAGCTGATGTAGGTATGTCTTCTATCTATCTGATGATTTCATTGGATAATTAATAAAGAAACTGCCTGGCCCATCTGATAGACCGGCCTTTAGGTGGGTGGAGTAGACAGAACAGGAAGAAGGAAGTGAGGTATATGGCTCAGTCAGATGCCACGCCTCTCTTAAGTTAGGCAGACCACCGTGCCTCTCCTCAGAGAGAGAAGCCAGACGCGATGAAGCTCCAGCCCAAGATGGACGTATGCTAGAAACTTCCCGGTAAGACACCGCTCATGGTGTTACATATATTATTAGATATGAGTTAGTCAAGATGTGAATAAGAGGCTGAAAATAATGGGCCAGGCAGTATTTAAAAGAATACAATTTGTGTGTTGTTATTTCGGGGCATAAGCTAGCCGGCCCAGGAGCAGGGCGGGACAAAAAGCAGGCCTGCCCGCAGCTCCACACTACATAATGGCTACAAATAACATAAATATATTGGAGTAACTCCAACAAGCAGAAGACCTGTATGATAAGAACGTTAAATCTTTGAATAAAGAAATTGAAGAAGACACCAAAAATGGAAAGATCTCCCTTGTTCTTGAGTAGGCAAAATTAACATAGTAAAACTGGCAATCTTACCAAAAGCAATCTACAGATTCAATGCAATGACCTTCAAAATCCCAGCAAAATTCTTCAAAGATCTCAAAAGAATGGTACTCAACGTCATATGAAAAAGCAAAAACCCAGGCTAGCCAAAACAAGTCTGTAAGATAAAGGAATTTCTGGGGGCATCACAATCCCTGACTTAAAACTCTACTACAGAGCTACAGTACTGAAAACAGTCTGGTATTGGCATAAGAACAAACAGGAGGACCAAAGGAACTGAATAGAAGACCCAGAGATCAATCCACACATCTTTGAACACCTGATTTTTGACAAGGAAGCAAAAAATATCAAATAAAAAAAGAAAGCATATTTAACAAGTGGTGCTGGCATAACTGGATATCAACATGTAGAAGAATGAAAATAGATCCATATCTGTCACTGTGTACAAAACTCAAGTCCCAAATGGATCAAAGACCTCAACATAAAACCAATAAAAATGAACCTCATAGAAGAGAAAGTGGGAAGTTCACTTGAACACATTGGCACAGGAGACCACTTCCTAAACATAACCCCAGTAGCACAGACACTGAGAGAAACAATTAATAAATGGGACCTCTTGAAACTGAAAAGCTTCTGTAAAGCAAAGGACATGGTCAACAAGACAAGATGGCAGCCTACAGAATGGGAAAAGATCTTCACCAAGCCCACATTGGACAGAGGGCTGATCTCCACAATATACAAAGAACTCAAGAAATTGGTCATCAAAAGAACAAATAATCCAATAAAAATAGTATAGGGACTGAAACAGAGAACTCTCAACAAATGAATCCAAAATGGCTGAGAGACACTTAAGGAAATGTTCAACATCCTTAGCCATCAGAGAAATGCAAATCAAAACAACTCTGAGATTCTATCATACACCTGTTAGAATGACCAAGATCAAAAACACTGATGACAGTTTATGCTGGAGAGGATGTGGGGTAAAGGGAACACTCCTCCATTGCTTTTGGGTGTGTAAACTAATACAGTCACTTTGGATATCAGTATGGCAATTTCTCAGAAAATTAGAAAACAATCTACCTCAAGATCCAGCAATACCACTTTTGGGTATATATCCAAAAGATATTCAATCATATCAGAAGGATATGTACTCAACTGTGTTCACAGCAGCATTATTTGTCATAGCTAAAACCTGATTTATATTTTGAATGCCTCGAGTGAACCCTGAAACATGACAGGATTAGGTATGAGACTTTTTAGGATTTAGGGCAGTGCAGTTTATACATAGTCCACCTGTACCTCCAATGCATTTCTGCTTTGCTATTGAAAGATATAAGAATAATCACAAAGATCCTAAAACAAGTGACTTCAGCAATCAACCAAGTGTGTGCTGTGTGCACACTGTCAAGATTAGGATTTTCTTCACCAGAGGTGAGTTTTCCTAGCTCTCTTTGGCTGTTATAGGAAAATATTCAGTAGCATAAATTACAGGAACTTATTTCTCATAGTTCTGGAGGCCAGGATATCAGCATGGCTGCATTGTTTTTGCTGTTCATTTGAGGCAGCTTCACTATCTAGTCCAGTTTGGCCTTGAATTCCCAGTTCTCCTGCTCAGTTGTCTAAGTGCTGGTTGGCCTTTGAAGGCTCTCTTCCTGGCTCTCCGATGATTGCCTTTTGGCTGCAATCTCGTGAGATGGAGAAAAGAAGCTATGATGTCAGCTCCTTCCTGAAAACTTGCTTTAAACCTTGCTTAATTTTTATTTTATGATTTAAGATTCATTTTTATGTGTATGGTTGTTTGTTTACCTGCTTGTATGTAAGTGCACCAGGTGCATGCTCAGTGCCCATGGATGTCAGAAGAATGTATGGGATCTTCTGGAACTGGAGTGATGGATAGTTGTGAGCCACCATGTGGGTGCTGAAAATCAAACCCAAATCCTCTAGAAGAGGAGTCAGCGCTCTTAACCACTGAGCCATCTCTCCAGCCCTGCTCCTCTGGCATGAATCCCTTCACCACCTCCTCTTAGCCTAATTTTATCCAAAGACATCACATTCTAAAACCAATATTGGGGGTTAGAACTTCAACACAGGAATTTTTGGAGGTTGTATTTATTTAATCCTTAAGGTTCTGGAAGGCATATCCTAACAGCCTATACACCATGACAGGGATGTAGAACAAAGCTTCTGGGAGAGTAGGTTCAAGAGACTTTTATTATTTGGTTAGAGCTTGAGCTAGTCAAGAAACAATAAAAGGAGGTAATCACACAGGAAGTGATAAAGATAGAGCCCACTGACAGAGAGCGCATGCTCAGTGCAAAGGTCTGATCTGCTGAACAGCCCTGATTCATGTTCTGCTCTTGGATGCATCTGTTCAGCTCTCTAAGGCTCAGTTTCCTTACATGAGAAATGAGAAACATGAAATTTTCCCCAGCTCTCAGAAATAATGACATTGTATAATATGTATGAAAGTGATACCAAACAACAGGTAGATGGAAAGAATTACTTATATCTGTATTAGTTTCCTGTTGTTGCCATGACAAGTACTGAGAACTTACTGGGTGAAAACAGGACAGTTATTATCTTATGGATCAGAAGGTTAGAAGTCCAAAATAAATTTTACTGAGCTTACAATGAGGGTCATGCTCCTACTGGAAGTTCTTGGGGAGAATTCATTCCTCAGCTTCTATAGCATCGAGCCATTGACAACAGCATGCTGAGGGCTTTGGTCCTGATTCACGCCGGCGTCTACCTCCATCGTCAGAGGGCAATTCTCAGACTCTGACATTGTCACCCTCTTTATGATTACACTGAGCCCACCCAGGAAATCCAGGTTAGTCTTCCCATCTCAAGGGCTTCAACTGTATCACACTGGCCAGTTCTTTTGATACCCACAGTTACCCCAGAGATTATGATCAGAAGTCTTTGTGGGATGGCGTAGGGTGATGGTTAATATGACCTGCCAAGTGGACAGGATCTAGAATCATGGAAGAGACAAGCCTCTGGGCACACCTGTGGGGAGTTATTTAGATTAAGTTAATAAAGGTGAGGAAGTCTTACCTCAACTGCGTGTGTCACCATTCCACGGGCCAGGATCCCAGACCTAACAAAAAGGAGATGAATTGACCACTCAGGTTCACTGATCTATGCATCCCGACCATGGACCAGCTGCCTTGAACACCTGCTGTCCTGACTCCTTCGCCACGATGGCCTGTAATTCCTTAACTAAGGTGGAAGATGAAATAAAGCCATTTTCCTTTACGTCAATTCTTGTCAGAGATTTTGTCATAGCAGGGGACAAGAAAATAGTACAGGTGGGGAGCCTTGTCTTCCGAACACATGATCCCACGAGATAGTCTCGTTACCAAAGCCATCTAGAAAAAGAACCAGAAAAATCACTTAGAATAATGAGACGTTAAATTATTTTGTTTAATTATTTTCCTTTCCCCAATTAACCCGTATTTGGGGAAAATAGGCACACCAGTGGGTGTGAGAATTTTATGGACTCATCAAGAGCATGGGTTAGGGTTTCTTTCCATCATTAGAAACAAGAGGATGTGTCTTACGTCTTCTGTAAAGCGCTGTGCAAAGATTACCATTAGATGCGCATTCTGTAGGCCAGAGCACAGCATGTTATTCTTTCTTGGGAGGCACAGTGTCCTGGACTGAATCTGGGAAGAGAGGGTGAGTGATCCACTTTGAACCCTCAGTTTGTTTCCTAAAGATTAATCCCACTGGGACCCCAATGAAAAGCAAAGAAATAAGACCAGACGTTGGGGCTCCTGAGTGTTTCGGTCCAGTTTCTTAGGCTCCAATTCAGGGGAGACTGAGCATGTAATGGTTTGAAACGAAAATGGCCCCCCATAGGCCCATAGGGAGTGGCACAATTAGGTGTGGACTTGTTGGAGTAGGTGTGGCTTTGTTGGAGAAAATGTATTATGTTGGGGCGGGGAGGCACTTTGAGGTTTCAGAAGCTCAATCCAGGCCCAGTGTCACTTTTCCTGCTGCTTGTGGATCTTGATATGGAACTCTCTGCTCCTTTACACCATGTCTGCCTGCACGCTGCCACACTTCCGGCAATAACAAAAATGGACTAAGCCTCTGAACCTGTAACCTATTAAATGTTTTCCTTTATAAGAGTTACTGTGGTCATGTTGTCTTTTCACAGTGATAGAAACCCTAAGACAGAGCGTGATGCTGGGAGCTTAGATAGTGCCTGTTGCTGAAATCTCTGGAAGCCTCGTATCCTTTTAGGCCCCACATGAAGCTCTTCAGGCATGTGGGCTCATGCTGAGTTCAGGAAACTGTATCCCCATAATCTTCTCAGGTCTAAACCTGCCCTTTCTAGATGGCCTCAGAAACCCGTAGTTACTCCTGACCTTCTGAGTACAACCAGATCCCAACAGCTCTTTGATTACCACGCCTCCACTAACTCGCCTCCAATCAGGTCTGCCTAGAATACACTTTCTTCTTTTACATCTTGTACTTTCTTAATTATCTGAAGGGTGGTCAATGTGTGACTTCCTGTAGGAAGGGTTTCCAAAGGCCCAGTGTGATGCCCAGCACTTAGAACTCTATCCTCCTCTTTGAAGTACTTCTGATGGTAGTTTGCACCTGTGTGGATCTTCATCCATTTAATGACTGTTTGTTGCCCTCTACACCAATTGGATTGTGAGTGATTAAACAACAAAGCGATTAACAAAATCCATATTATACTTGGTACCTAATATCAGGTCTAACACACAGTAGATGCCCATTGACAATGCAAGTGAAGGAAAATGAAATAACCAATTCCAGGCTGAGGTCATGATTTGGAAAGATAACTGCAACTCGTTAGAATCATGCTGGTTACCATTGATGACTCATTAGTGCTTAAAATTGATTAATTCATATTTGATTTCTAATTGGGGGAAGTTCCAGGCAATCAAATTGGCTGTTACAAACTATATTTAAAAAATGATTTCATTCATCCTGGTTCTCAAGAGCAATAGTTGACTGAGATGTTTTCTTTGAAGATGATACCACATGTTATTAATGATATCAATGGATATCTTGCATTGGACACTTATGTGTCAGGTGCCATGTGGAGTGCACTGGGGAAAGATTTAACTCTTGGAGCCATCTGCTTCCGTTTACATAAGAGCTAGGATTAGAGAAGTGAAGTCACCTGCTTTCTGTTGCAAAGCCAGGGCATGCCCCTAGCTGGAAATCCAGCTGGGTGTTTCTCTCCCAAAGCTAGGCTTGTAACCATCATGAAACCTTGCTAGATTTGGTTATCTCAACTGTCTAAAACGCTTTGATAATTTTTATTTATGATATGCACTTCAGTGATGTAAACATGAAGGAAGAGAGACAAGTAGCCTATAGGGACAAGGACTAAAGCAGGACTCACGTCATTTGATCCTACCGAAGGACGATCAAGACAATTTAAGAGCTGGCTAGCTCTGGGTGAGAGCAGGGACCATGGCTGATGTTCCCCAGCCTCAGGATTGTCTCCCTTCACTGCTGGCTCCCATCACTCCCCAGGCTCTGATTGCAGCTCACATTGTAACTCTGTTAAGCTCTTTCCTGATCTCTGTGTTTATCTTTGTTTCTGTCTTTGGGCTTTAGTGTCTATTGCTTCCACCTTCTGGAACTCTCTTGTCATAGATCTTTAAGCGCCTGGATTATTGTCATTCTTTGTGCCTGGAGCAGAGCAGATGACCAATAAATATTTTCTGAATGAAGGAAGGGAGCAGAGGCAGATGAGTTGCTGGCTTATTTAGCACCACTTTTCTTCCGCTTTGCTTCTAGCTCTCTCCACTACGGCCTTGTGACATATTACTGCTGTTAAGCATGAGCCTTCCTCATTACATCTGCCGACGAGGGAAAGTGGAGGTGAATCGCTATTGTCTGAGTGTCTCTGGTGTACCAGAGTTTTGCATATTATTGTCTCTTAAATCCTCCAAACATCCCTTCATAGCAGTTTCCAGACATGAAATTTGACGTTAGAGAAGCTAACGGTGTAGGTACAGCTATTAAATCACAGAACCAGCATCAGGGCCCTGAATTATCAGGTTCCGGAAGCCACGTTTCCACTGCACCCGTGGAAAGGAATCATCAGGGCAAGCGATTATGGAAGAGAACAGACTGATGTTAGAGATGTTAGCATGGATGTTCTCATTAGGTGGCCCTCACAAATCCCCTGTGTGCTGCATCTCCTTGGGATAAGTTGGACTAGGATAATGTAATGATCATTGTGGACAGATCTACCTTGGCAAACTTTTTAAGAGAGCAAGAAGCAGGGCAGTACTGTAATAATAATAAATGAATGATTTCAGCAATGTAAAAGTCCGATTTTCCTTTTCTAGTGAATTAGTAACACAATAACAAAGATTAACACAGGGACGTAGGTCAATCAGGTACCTCACAACAGGCTTCTGGGGCCAAGGAAATTTTGAAAAGAAGTTTAAAAAGAAGCTGAAGTTTAGGAACACAGAATGTGAAGCTGCTCTTCTCCTCATAGCAAGTTGGGCTATAACATATGGAGGAACACCTCCCTCACCTTCCTGAATCATGTACTGTGCTGTTCTTGAACTCCTTAGCAGGTGGTGCAATGGGAAGAGGAGGCGTGGGTTTCAGAATCATGCAGATCTTATACTCAACTGATTGACAGTTGCTTTTTTGCATGCATATATGTACATGTGTATGTATGTATGTATATGTATGTGTGTGCAGGTACATGTGTGTAAAAGTATGTGTAGGTTCAAGGTTAACATCAGATGTTTTCTTGGATTATGCTTCACCTTTTCTACTGGGACATGGTCTCTTGCTGATCTTGGAGCTCACTCTTTGGCTAGTCTGGTTGGGGAATTTCATCTCTGCCTCCCTTGCTCCAGCACCCTGGGATTGTAGGTGGGCCATCACACCTACATATTTGGGCTCTCATACTTGCTTTGTGTGGCAAGCACTTTAACAGCTGGTCTGTTAGACCTTTAGACCTTTAGGGTAAGCTCTCCCAGTGCGGAACTGGGAGGACCTTGTAATTCCCATAGTGTAGGGAACCCTGACTGCTCTTTGGCCTGGAGAGGGAGGGAGTGGGGGTGTGGGTGGAGGGGAGGGGAGGGAAGAGGGTGGAGAGGAGGAGATGGAAATTTTTAATAAAAAAAAGAAACGAAGTAATTCTGGATTTATGTGAATTAATTTACTAATGCTACAGAAATGCTTTGCAGAGAGAAACTGCTTCCTAAGATGAGCTATAGCTACAGGTACTACTGTTATTAATAACAGCAAAGTAGTTTACTGTAATGATAAAGTTATAAGAATAATGGTGCATTGTTTTGTACATATCGTGTAACTCATCCAACAAAAAGTAATTGTAATTTGTTTTTCACAAGATGGCAAGAAGCACAAAGAAAAATGATTTACTTGAATGGTGTACTCTTCATGTACTCTATCTTAGAAGGAGACATTCCTCCTCTAATAGATACTTAGCACAGTTATGGATTGTCCTGCCCACCTGCATTTGTTTGAATAATTGCATTACAACCTAGGCTTAGAGGAACCTGATTAAAAATCACCAGTAATTTCGCTTCTTCCCTGATCTTCGTGCTATTTAATAAAGTGTGAAAAACAATTATATCTGTTAATAAAAAGCTGACTACTTAAGCAGCTGAGCAGTTGGTATCACTGCCTCTTTTTTTTTCCTCACCTGACCTGGATTTTAGAGATAATCCATGTGCACATTTGTGACAGTAAATACTTGAGCTCATCTTTGGGTACCCCAAAATGAGAAAATATGAAAAAAGGGAAGAGTGGCAAAATTCTAAGAAGTCATGTATCCAGGTGTTATGCACCAACCTCACCCTCAGTCTGAGGCTGCTGTCCCCCACCTGCCTGGATTCTAATTTCCACCTTGGTGGCTTTCTGGAGAGCAGGCATTTGAGGTCACCCAAGTGTCTATGCTAATAATAGCAGACGCTTAAGAAAACCATTGATCAGAATCAGGATGTTTCCGAAGTAGTGCTTGCCGGTGGAGATGCTTAGCTTTGTTCTGACGATAAAGAAGAATGTTTTTAAACTAATCAAGTAATAGGCAGACTTTTGCTCTGGCAAGAAAATTATACACTCAATCTAGAAATCAGATGAAGGCCACATGTGGAGCTGGGTCGATGTGGCTGTTGACAAAGGGTTTTTGGAAAAAGAGTAATTAGTGACCCGCAGAAATTGTATCCCATTAGAGGCTTCTCTTATTATTGAAAAGCTGTGAGAGACAATGATGGTGGGTTTTTCCTCAAAGTGAATTTTACTTCATTTAAAAAGCACAACCACGCCGAAGTTATATCATCTCTATAGCACTTACCTATTGATCAGCTATCAAATGAGTATCTTAAAATGCGGAGTAAATCTAGACCACTTTCACACTGCGATTTAGCTCATCTTTGAGCTTCCTATTTGAGACAGAAGTGATGCTGAGTCATGGCTTCAAAGATTACTCGATAGCTTCAGGACTCTTTAATTGGCTTGATAATTTCATTAGTCAGTTTTGTTTTTCTAAAACAGAGATTGTCATTTGTGATTGATCAGAGTGAATCTGGCCCAGTGATGAACCCAACATGGTCGCAGGAGCAGCAACATCAGCATCACTTGGGAGTTTCTTAAAAATTCAAAACCTTTTACTCTCTGTCCACCCCTTTCCATTAACTGCTGGTTACTTAACAAGGAGATATATGAAATAGGCCCATAAAAGGCAAGCTTTTTTCCATAATAACTTTATTCATGAAAATGTAAAATTGTAAAGCGACCCAAATCTCCACCAATAAGTGAATGGGCACAGACAATTTGATGTTTTCCAACAATGACTCTTAGCTATAGAAAGGAACAGATTCTTGATATACACAACAGCAGAGATCAGTCTCAAAATGGTGAAGCAAAAGGTTCCAGACACAAAAATTGGCATACTGTGTATCTGTTTCTTGTACATGAGGTTCTAGAATAGGCTCAGCTAAACCAATTGATAAAAATTGGAGCAGTGGTTGCCTCAGGAGGAGGGTTAACTACAAAGGATGACTGGGAGCTTTCTAGAATAAGGAGGAATATTCTATATATTAATTAGAATACTGGATATTAAGATAATACATTGTTAAAACACATCTTCATGTACTTAAAACATAGTCATTTAGTTCAATGGAAACAACAGCAACAACAAAAACTAAGTAAATCAGTTCAAATCACCATGTCATGAATGAGTCTAGAGAGGCTTCATGTGATTTCACAAGCTATTCTTCACTTGAATAATTCTCTGAAACAAATGACATTCCCCTGTTTTAAACTCTGCTGATTAGTCCCCCGAATTTCATAAGCAAACCCTCTTCCTTGGTGTACCTATATCAATGTGAAGTTGACTATCCAAAGGACAGAGATCCAGGGGGCATCTTTGGAAATCAGTGCCCCAGTGCTATACAATGGAAAAGGCTTTCTTCCTAAACACCACTATGAGAAGATTCTAGGCACGACAGAGGTTGTGCTGTCTATCATGTAGCTGGTCTGTTTCCAGATATTTAGTGGATATAGAGTATATTCTCACATGTTTAATTCTGTATGACAGAACCTAAGTCCCAAATGAGAAATGAATTACTCATTTGTTTTGGGGAGCAAAATGAAGCCAGAGAGAGACAAGTTCCTATCCAATAACACTTGCTGAGGAAATCAAGCATTATTTGATCTTTTCTACTTTCTAGCGTCCAAGGGGAAATTTGGTTTTAAAATTCCCTTAGAAATAGTTGGAGGAAATTTAGAACAGGTAGTTTTGATTGTCCCCCCTCCCTGCTCAGTGGTTATTGCTATTAAGCTTGTCACATTGAGTATTTTTGCTCAGCAAGTACTAGTTAAATGCCTACTGTTTGCTCAGTGGGATCTTCAAAGCTATGATAAATAGGTGTCAACATGACATTTTAGTGATGAAGAATCCATGCAGTTAAATAGCCTCTTATACCTGTGGAAGTCACAACAGAGAGGGCCACTGACTTATGTAAGTTCACGATTTCATGCTTGGGTCTAAATCTGAACGTCAATCAAATAATCTTTTCACTGATTTCCCTAAGCATAGACTCCCCTTTTTAGAGAATTTGGAATCTTTTCGACAAATGCTCATACTCAAATGCTGAGGCTTAGTTATGATCTGAACAGAGAACAGGAAAAAATGACTTAATATTTGAGCATTTACCGTGTGCCAGAAAGCTTCTTAATTATCGTAACTGTATCAGGGATGGAGTTTTTATTTCCATAATTGCTACATCTGAGGCTTAGAGGGTTCCCATGACTTACCCAGCTTTGTAATGGTGGAAGAACTCTGGTGTGTGGGTCTCAAGGGATTTCCATGGCATGAAGCTGGATCGATTAAAATCCTTTTAGAAAGTGATTTCAGCAAGAAAACACTCAACAGACCAAACTAATTGATTGCCTCTCCTTGTTTTCAGTAAGGAAACAGGATTACAAAATCACTTTGGTGAGACTGGGAGTTGGCACAATCCAAAATGAGAGAGAGAAGAGGCAGAGGGGAAGGCAGCGACCGAGTGAACACCGTTCATCTGTTCCTTCCCTGCTACTGACACAGAACTTTTAATCAAGCATTTAATTCTTTACTTTTTGCCACTCTGTAAAAGGCTTTTCATTTTAATTTGCCTCCTAGGTATTCTGTGTCAGGCAATTACTCTATCAGAAGGTTTTTGAAGCCTAAGAAAGTAAGTGCATTGTTCTTAAAGCAACATTCCCTTGAAAGCGTAATTGCCGCTAAGTAATACAATCTTCAGTGTACTGACTGGGTTTTCTTCACAGCCAGGTTCCTTCCATTACCATTGGTGTGCATTCCTGGTAAGCAAGGAAAAGAACTGGAACCTCATGAACAGAGCCGTCTCCCCGGAGCTAGGAATGCTTCCTAACAATCATGCCTATTTGGTGAACATTTAAGCCCCTTTTATTTGCTGGTTACCTGAAGTTTGCTGCTGAATTTCAATAGTTTGTTGTAAGATCACTTGGAGCCTCAGTGCATTAGAAGGACTGGGATAGGATCTGGGAAGAGCTTAGCAGAGAGCTCTGGGGCAGGAGATGCAGTGATGGGAAGTGGTGCTGTCAGAATCCAGGGTTTCCAAGAACATTTGGACTCACTTCCTGGACAACCGTAGGATAGACTGCACAGCCTCATGTCCTGCCTAAAATCTGGTCATTTATATCTCTGTGGTGCACAGATTTCTACAGATATCCCCCCTGCCAGATGTCTGTCCTCTTGTCATTTAATCAAACATGGATCTAGCATACCTGGGAAGGGATTTTGCTGATTCTGAAACTCAGGTTATTATCAGCAGGCTTCAGAGAATTATCTGTAGTATCGGGATACAGATGTGGCTAATGAAATATAAAAGCCCTAAAAGGGAAACAGATAAGTCTGAGCCACGTTGTACAAGAAGAGGCCGCATAATAGAATATACACAATGTGAAGGCAGAGCCAAGGACTATTCATGGGGAGAATGGTGATCCGCAAGCAAAGGCAGAAAGATGGGGGATGGAGCGGAACAGAACGATGTCATATATTTGTGAGTTTGCTATAAGGAAAACAATTAATTTGTATAAATACAAAATAAATAAATAAATAAATAAAAATTAAAATAAATAAAAAACTTAAAATAAATAAAAAAAAGAGGAGGCAGGCAAGGCAGTCTGAAGTGGACCCTTCCCAATGGTGGTGACTTGTGGGGTCTATGTGGCATGCCTGTTGTCTCCCCAGCTGATAGCCATCAAGAAAACAAGATTTTAATCCTGCAATTTATGGAGCAGAATTCGGTCAACATGTGAAGAAACCCAAGCAGAGTCTCCCTTGGAGCCCCCAGAAAGGAACACGGTGATTCTGAAGCCTGAATTCATCCATCTGAGACCCTACCTGCAAGAACCAGCGAGTGTGTCGGATTTCTGGTATACGGAATGATGACATAATGAAGAAGCGCTGTTTCAAACCACCTCATTTGTTACGGTAGCAGCGGGAAGGTAATGCAAGGCTCTCCCAACAGGCATGGATCAGACTCCTTATGATGTTCTCAGCGTATTTCTTTACCTTTTAGAAGGCACGACTGATTCCAGGAAAAGGCAAGCTTTATTTATTAAAATGCAAATGAAATGCCACTACCCAAAGCCCCTGATGGGCAGGAGTGACAGTGGGTGGTTGGCCCCAGACCACCTGGGCACAGTGCACCCATGATGAGGTTGCAGAGGTGAAGGCTGGCATCCACCAGGGTTTTCTCTTCCTTTTACCCTCTTACTCTGGCCAAACAGCCGACGTTAGGGTGGATCTTCCTCCTCAGTTAAATCTCCCTGAAAATACCCTCACAGACACACCCAGAAGTGTGTCCTGGCTGGTTTGAAAATCCGTTCAAGCTGACCATGGAGATTAAGCCATCGCAGGAAGCAGCAAAACAAGCAAAAGCCAATGGAGACAAGAAACAGAGGGCATCACATCGCATTAGTTTCCTAGGCCACTGTGACGGAGGACCACAAGGTAGGTAGCTTGAAATAGCAGACATCTATTGTTTCCCGGGATGTGAGGCTGGAAGTTCAAAGTCAGGTTGTCATCAGGGCATGGTATACTTGATGATTCCAACATGGTTTGTTTCCTTGCTTCATCCTGGTTTTCAGTAGACACCAAGAATCTGTGATATCCCTTGATGGGTAGATGGGTTGCTCCAATCCTGATCCTCTCATCAAGTGGTATCCTGTTTTTATGTCTCCACTTGACCTTCTTTATGTGTTTAAGGGCAAATTCTCTTCACCTTATAAGGAGACACCGTCCATGGAGTTAGTCTGTGATCCCTTGTAGCTGACTACAGCTTCTCTTGACAAATAACCTTGGCAAAGACTTATCACAAATAAGGTCACATTCTGAGGTTATAGGCAAACAGCACTTAGGGGAGAACTATCAACCTAATCTAAACATGATATTTGTTTTGTATGTTAATTTTGGAAAGAAACATATACTACTAAGGAACATTTCCAGTGTCCAAATTCATAGAGTTCTTCAGTTAAACATGTGGAAAGAAGTCTGTGTGGCACCAACTCCGAGTGCATGAGTTTTAGCTTTGGAGCCTGTCCTGGAAATAGCTGTTGTAGACCAGGCTGGCCTCGAACTCAGAGATCTGCCTGCCTCCGCCTCCCGAGTGCTGGGATTAAAGACGTGCGCCACCACTGCCTGGCGAGTTTTACCTTTTAAGTTTAACTGATATGTTTCACATTGTTCTTAGGAAAAAGAACAATGATTATACTTTCTTTTGTCACCAAAATGGACAGTGACTAGTTTTAAGTTAGACAGCACTGGATTTGGGGATCATCTACCTCCTAGAGATTATAAGAACTCTTGTGTAAGACAGTTGTTCTCTGATGTAATTGACAATGATAACATACACATACATACCACACACATATACATACATACCACACACATATACATACATACCACACACATACACATACATACCACACATACACATACATACCACACACATACACATACATACCACACATATACACATACATACCACACACACATACAATCACAATATACATATCAACACATGCATGATATAAACCACATCCATTCACACACATAAACCACATACATACATACAGAGAGAGAGAGAGAGAGAGAGAGAGAGAGAGAGAGAGAGAGCAAGAGAGAGCAAGTGAGCACCAGCCTGTTTCAGCCTGATTGATCTTCATGTGAGGTAGAGAATGGAGGGAATTTCTAATAACAAAAGATTGATGAGGGGTCTTTCATGCTAATAGGACGTACTTAATATTTGGCTCATGGTCCGAAATTCAATTCTCAGTTGATTTTTACCGTGGAAAATTAACCACAGCTCATTATATTGCATATTCCCACACGCTTCATTTATGTGGACTCTCCTATTTCCACTCTTGCTTTATGATGTGATGTTGAAGCAGATAATGGAAGTAGACTTTTCACCAGTTCTGGCCAGCCAGTTGTTTGTATTTTCCTGGTGGCCCATGACAAATGAATCCACGGTAGATTAGCATATTTTCATCAACTTCAGTTATTTCCTTGAGATACTGTGTTTGCATGTATACTTTGCCAAATGCTTCAGATTGCCCTCTGATAGTAACACAGGTGACATTGAAACCATTAATTTGTGCCTTCTTCATTTTGATTCGTTCTCTTTCTAGGCCGAGTTAGCCTGGAGACGGGCAGTGTGCCCTGCAGGGAGGCTAGTTTCTGTTCCTTGTGTGTGGCCTGCTTCTCTACCTCTCCGCTTTGTTCAGCATCCTCATTGCTGGTCCTGTTCCTTTTCTGTTCTGCCTTTGCCTACGCTCGTCAGAAGGAGCTCTAATGAGATCATTCTTGGCATTAGGTCTCTGCTTCATTTCCTTTTCACAGATGCTGCATCTTCACGTTTTTGTAGCGGCCCTGTAGAGAGGGGTTAGATACTCCTTCATCCCCAGTCTGTGCAGCCCTCCTCTGCGCTCCCTATCTCTGCTCTTGCCTTTCTTCAATCTGTTCCCCAAAATGTGTTCCCCAAATCTGAGAAGTCAATCTGATTCTCCATTTCCAGTTGTCATTGCCCTGACTTGAGAGTTCTTCATTAATGGCCTGGGATATCACTGTGACTTCAGCTGTGAGTCTTCCTCTCTGACCTCATTCTACGCTGGAGACAGATGAGTTATCTGCAGCTCCCCAGTTGTTTGAAGTTCCCTCCTTCCTTTAGCTTTGAACACTTGGTCCCTAGCTGGTGGTGCTGTTTTGGGGTGCTGCTGGAGGAGACAGGTTTTAGGGGCGAGCCTTGAAGTTTTACAGTTTGCTTTTGCCCACTCTGCATCCTGATCGCGGGCACAATGTGACCGCCAGCCTCATGTTCTAGGGCCATGTCTTTCCCGACACAATGGACTATGTCAGGACCTTCTCCCTTAAGTTGCTTCTGGTCTCGCCACTTTCCGGGTCTCGCCACTTTGACAAAGTTTGGTTTTCATGAACCAGGTCTAAATTCCCAGGCTGTACTATCCTGGTGAGTGGAGTCATTACAGATGCATCATGGCAAGGAAGCCAGCGGCAGGTATGGCAGCCAGCAGCAGGACACTGAGACCTCATAGCCTCAACTACAGCGTGGAGCAGAAAGAGCAAACTGGAAGCAGAGAGAGGCTATATAATCTCAAAGTCAACTCCCAGAGGCATGCATCTTCCAGCAATGCTGTGCCGTCGAAACCTGTTCAAACAGCACCGCCAACTGGGAATCAAGTATTCAAATATCTGAGCCTATGGGGACGTTTCTTATTCCAATTGCCACAGGGGTCAATTAGACTGGACAGATGTGTGAAACATTGTTTTTGGTGTGTCTGGGAGGGCATCACTGGAGGATAGCAGTATGCATAAATGTAGTCTAGTGTAGGGGGAGATTCACCTTCAGTGTGGGTGGGCTCTATCTACTCAAGTGACTATAGCCTAGATGGACCTAATGAACAAGCACATCTTGTTTTAGGATTTTTTTGCTGTGATGAGGCACCATGACTACAATAATTCTTATGAAGAGAAACATTTAATTAGGGGTGGCTTAACAGTTCAAAGGTTTAGTCCATTATCACTATGGTGGGAAACATAGTAGTATTGTGGGCAGACATGGTGCTGGAGACAGCCAAGAGTTCTAAGTCTGGATCAGTAGGCAGGTGGAAGAGAGAGTGATAGTGGGCCTGGCTTGGGTTTCTGAAACTTTAAAGTGACAAACTTCCTTCAACAAGGCCTCACCTATTCCAACAAACCACACCTCCTAATAAGGTGCCACTCTTTGTTCACCCATGGAGGCATACACATTCAAATCACCACAAGAAAGGCAGATTCTCTCTCCCTTATAAAGGTGGATCTCTTTTATTTGCCTCAGGCATCATTAAGATCTTTGTCCTTTGGATTTTAAGCTTCATTCTTCTGGCTCTCTGAGGCTCTGGGACCTTCCGCATGGGAGCAAGTATTACATCATCGGCTTACTTGGTCCTAGGGTTTTCTGACTTGGACAGAGCCACATGTCCACTTCTTCGATTATTCAGCTTCCAGTGAGTCACTGTGGGACATCTTGGCTTCTATTATCATGGGTTAGTTTTCCCAATCAACAATTAATTAAGCAATCATCAATTAATCATTTCTATCTCGGTCTCCCATCTATCTGTTTTCTCTCTTCAATAATTCTCTGGAGAAGTCTAACTATTGCATTATTTTCTTCTCTTACTGAAGAAAATAATAATAAAAATATTTTTTCCACTGGTAAGAACAGTCTCTGTAAGCATGCCTCCACCCTAGCAATAAGCTTCTGTATTACACTGTAGCTCTTGAGTACTCCATGGCTTGCAGTTTTCCCTAGGGAACACACCAATACAGCTCCTTCAGGATTGTACTATGAGGGGAAAAAAGACCACAACCAGAAAACAGAAGCATTTTGTCCTTTTTCCCTTGGAGTTTCAAAGTTGGGGTGAAAGAAGCAAAGCAGTCCTACCTTGTCACCACTGAGAGCAACAGGCCTGTGCGGCTTTGCGGCTCTCGGCTATGACTTTACCTAAAACTTTAAATTTATTGTCTTATTTAGCATTAAACATTGTTTAGTTGTGACTGCTCAAAAGGAACCTAGGAATTTTCTGGTCTTTGATTTTTCTGAGTGGTCATTGGGAAGCATGATTAAAAGCTGTACCAATGGCTAGAACTGGTGATGATGTTTTCTATCATTATTTCGTGGGTGATTTCTACAACCATCAGCTGTCAGTCTATCTATTTACTATTTATCATCTGTCTATCTACTCTCTATATCTATCTTCTACCTATTTACCTAACTTCCATCTATTTTCCCATCCACCCATCCACCCATCCACCCACCCATCCATCATCCATCCATCCACCCACCCACCCACCCATCCATCCATCCATCCATCCATCCATCCATCCATCTATATCCATCCATCCATCCATCCATCCATCCACCCACCCACCCACCCACCCATCCATCCACCCACCCACCCATCCACCCACCCACCCACCCACCCACCCACCCATCCATCCATCCATCCATCCATCCATCCATCCATCCATCCATCTCTTTCTCTCATCTATCTATCTATCTATCTATCTATCTATCTATCTATCTATCTGTCATCATAATTATCTCTCTACCTACCTACTGTCTACCTATTTATCTATCTAAAAACTATCTATTTATCTGTCTATATGTCAGCTAATCAAATTATAGAATAACTTGTTTATTCAGCATTTCATCCAGGATGCTTTAGCACCTCATTTCTATGAAAACAAGTACTTGTTTTCGTGAAACTCTCTGTATGTGGTTCATGATTCAGTCGGACTTTTCCCTCTTTTGTTGTTAGTGTTTATCTCGGAATAAAGTTGGTCTCATAGATGTAATGGTCTGATTAGGGACATGTATTCAACGCTCTGACCTTCATGAAAGACTCACCATTTACCACCTACATCTCATGGTCCAGAACTATGTACTTTATATTTATTGTATAATTTATTATTATAAAAACAACAGAAACTAGATGAGATGAGGGCATATTTGTCTCTCACCATTCTCCAACCAACAATTATGCAAACTTTCTAGAAACACAAAGCAAACAAAAACCAGACGAACCTTTGGAAAAACAAACCACCAAAGGTTATGTAATCTGCAACGGTCAACAAATATCAGATCTATGTTTGTTCATGGAGTCATTGCTTTATCTCTTACGTGTGCTCCCCACAGCGTCTGCATCTCATTACATCCTTTACTTTGAAGATACACGTTTAAGGTAGGGTCTTCATGCTACAGCACCACTTCAGAATCGCAATAAGGACATGACATAGAGTGGAGACAGCTCAGTTTTGTCTCTGGTTTTGAAGAGTCACTGCCTCCTTCCCCTCCCCTCTTTTACCTTCCTCTTTCAGAGTCTATGTAGGCTGGCCTTGAACTCTGATCTTCCTGTCTCAGTTTACTGCACACCGTTTTGTAATGTTATTTATTGAGAACTTGTTTTCAAAGAACGGCCTCCAACGGTCGGTGAGATGGCTCAGAGAGTAAAGGAACTTGCTGTGCAAAAATAAAGGAATAAATGGATAAATATAAATATGTCAAATATCTGCCATGGAGGGAAACTGAAGCAGGAGGATTGTGTTGATTTTTGGGCCAACCTTGGCTAAATAGGTCATCCTGGGATACGACATAAATCTCCATCAAAAAAAAAGTTCTGCCATGTATAAATTTAAAAACCATAGATGTATGTCTTTATTGCTATCATTCTAGTAGTTTAGAGCTTATGTGGGGTGAAAGGCTGAGAGTTTGGATGCATGCTTCTTTTTCTTGTTGAAATAATTCAAAAAATTCCATACTTTTCCATCTCATCTTTCTCTGGAAAGTCTAGATCCTCCCCCCCACCCCAATCTCAGTCCACTTTTAAAAACTCTTCTTTGAGTCCGTGGTATTTGCTTATGGTGTGTTTCAGTGATTTTCATGTCAGGAGGCACACCATGGCTTCACTGCAATTTGAAAACTTGATTTTTTTTTTTTCAAACTGACCCGACATGTGCGCAACCTCCCTGGTCAGCTGCCGAGTCTTGCTACATCGTTGGTCTGCTGCCAAGCTAACAGAGCTGTAAATTAAGTAAAGCAACTGTCTTAACCCTGGGAATCTGAACTTAGACGATAGTTTATCAAAATAAATGATACGAGTTAAATCATTTTGGCCGCTATTTGACTTAATTATAGGTAACAGTTTTACAGGGCACCCAGATGGTGCAGGGGAAACTCAGATGTCCTAGGGGATGCTTGGCTGGTGCTAAGAAACACCATCAATCACTTTACACTATGACATTGCAGCACAGGAAGATCTGTTTACAACGAAGACCATGCTGGCTCTTCTCGGGTGGGAGGGGAGCTCTTAACAACAGTCCGGGTTCTGAGCTGGGATATGCTTCTTAGACCCCGTCAACGATTTTACCCTTCCTTTGGGTTCTGTGAAAAGTCTCTAGGTACCATGATGACTGGATAGATCTGGTCAAATTTTGATAGTCAATAAACTTCTAACTAATGAATAGGCAAATGAAACATTCATGACCACAGTTAAGAGGAATGTAGACCTACAGTGTTCCAGCCACAGCTAAAAGGAATGTAGACCTACAGTGTTCCAGCCACAGCTAAGAGGAATGTAGACCTACAGTATTCCAGCCACAGCACAGAGGAGTGTAGACCTACAGTGTTCCAGCCACAGCTAAGAGGAATGTAGACCTACAGTGTTCCAGCCACAGCACAGAGGAGTGTAGACCTACAGTGTTCCAGTCACAGCACAGAGGAATGTAGACCTACAGTGTTCCAGGACCTGCACCAGGAGAGCAAGCTCATTTTCTTATTTAACCATCAGAACATGTACTAATACGTAACAATGAGAAAGCTGGATAAACGCATACCATTTTATTTATTGTTTTGGGATCCTGACCGCTTCAAGACTGAGCTCTGGCTCATAGGAAGTCAGACTTGCTCTGTGTTCAGTGCGGTGTTTCTGACCATCTGTTGTGTCCCTGTCCTTCAGTGCCTTCTGACTTTTTCTCGGTCTCCTTATCTCTCTTATTGCTTCTCACATTTCTCGTCTCTTCTAACCCATAGAGTTGACACTGTCTCCGGGGATACTGACAGCCTTCCCTCTAAGCCGTAATTTGTGTTAGCTCTCAATGACATGTTCTCATGCTGTGTTGGAAAAATAATCTTGGTGGCAGCATGTCAGTGTACTAGTAACATACCATTATGCTTTTGTCCTGGTCACTCAAAAAAGAGAGAGGAGAGAAAAGATAGAGGAAAAAGCCAGGGACATTCACTCTACTTGTGCTAAAGGGTGTTCTATGTATTACAATAGTTGACTGTATGTAAGACCTCACCCTTATAAATCTGGAGCTCAGTTAAAACATTTAATTGAATTTCCTGTGAATAGCCTGAATTCTCTTCTTAATGGACCATCAAATGATTATTATTTATAATTTGAGTGTCCTAAGGCTGATACTTCCTAAGGTATCCTGATTAATTTATATTACACTATTTTTGGAATGCTCTTCCTTATATTTAATACAACTATATTTTATTGGTATAAATTCCAAGCTTGCAACCAATCAGAACTACTCTGTCTTCTCTTACACATATACTATTTCAACATTATAGATGAGTCTTAGTATAATAAAATAAATGTCTCCATTTATTTTTACTATTCTTTATAGGAACTGATTGTTTGAAACCTCCATGCCTTTGTCTGTTGTTTTGTGAGGTTGGGAGAACTCCACATTTTCTTTATTTTATTTTACTTTTTTGAGACAGAATCTCTCAAAGTAGCTCTGGTTGTCCTGAAACTCTTTATGTAGACAAGGCTGGCCTCCAACTCACAGAAATCCACCTGTCCCTCCTCCTGAAATCCTCCTGAGTGTGGGAATTAAAGATGTGGTCTACCACACCTGGCTTTTGATTTTATGTTTCTTATATTAATTTACATATTTTGCCTGTGTCTGTGCATCTGTGTGCACAGGTGTGTGGAGGCTGTGCATCATTCTTCAGGAGGTGCCTGCCTTGGTTTTTGAGTCAAGATCTCCCGGGGATCTGGGCTCAAGTTTAGGCTATAGTAGTGGCCAGAGAGCCCTGGAGATACTCTTGTCCTCACATCCGCAGCCCTGGGATTCCAAGTGCACTATGCCCAGCATTTCTTATGGGAGCCAGGGGGAAATCTAGCTGAGGTTCGCATGTGCAGCAAGCACTTTGAGCTGTCAGTCAGGCTCCTCGGTGTTTTAAACTGACACTTTTATTTTTATTTTACTGCTGTCCTCTCAGTAGTGCTAGCTCATTTCTCACACTGGTCTGTATGTATGGCCTTGTGAATTCTTAATGCTCAGATGACGGAGGGAGAGAAGGCACGAGGTCTGGATTACACACGGTTCTGTACGCACAGTCTACTGGCATGGTCACAGAACCCATTGCTCTCACCGTATTTCCCACTACCCTGAAGCAGATGGCTGGATAGAACAACAGAGGCCTCCAAAGAACCACCTCCCCTCCAAACAAACAAACAAACAAACAAACAAACAAACAAACAAACGAACGAGCTCCCCCCCAAATCAGAGTCTTGCTATGTACCGCAAACTGGGTTCCTCATGACTTAGCCTCCAAGTGTGGGAATAACAAGCATCTCCCATTACACTCAGCTGCTGTGGCTCTTTACAGACCAGTCGCAGCAGCAATTGGGTACCAGGGACTTGTAGGGCTAGAGCAGAAGATGGCGAGACGGTCAGGGAGTTGAGAATGTTTGCTGCTCTTGCAGGGGATTTGAGTCCAGTTCTCAGCATCCACATCAGGTGACTTCCAGCAAATGCTTCCAGACCTCTGGTCTATGTGGGCATCTGTACTCACATGCGCTTATACACACAGAAACACACATGTACACACAGAATTAGAAATAAATCTTAAAACCGAAGGCTGGAGCAAAATTTTCACAAAAGCCATGCATGCCCTGATTCAGTGTTTAATTGGTTCTCTGACCTCAAGAATGGATGGGTATAGAAATGGGAATGGTATCACTTTCCGTTCCCCTAGCAATCTGCCAGCCAAACTTTAATTTCCTGTTCCTGTGACTCCTTTGCCCGGTGGCTGAGAACGCTTAGCTCCAGGTGGGGGTCGTCTTCCACTAAGAACCACAGCAGTGATGTTACTGAACTGGAAACTGAAACTGTCATCAGGCTGTGTGGTGTCCTCATTTCCCTGAATCAACAGACACGGCAGGCATTAAGGGGCTGTCTTGATAATTCTTGATTATCAAGAGGAAGTTGGATAACTACTGCCCAGTAAAAGTAAGGATGGATTTGGAGTACATAAAATACTTTAGGCCTTGAGACACCTTTTAGTATTATCATGGAATATGATTGAAGTAAATGGAAAAACTAATTCAGTTCAAGTGGGATTCTGAATGGCCTAGACCTTTCAGGAAGATAGCTTAGGGTCTCTCCCTATGAACATCCAAATGGCACTGAAGGCAAGGGGAGTATATAAGGGACAGCGGGCAGGGTCACAAGTACCAATGACAACCACAGGACAAGCTGCAGAGAAGAAGACACATCTACTCCTTGTCTTGTCAATGTGCGTGTGTTGCTTCCTTCTTATTTGGGGAGGAAAAGGTTTATTTTGCTTACTTTTCCATATCACAGTTCATCATTAAAGACAGGGCGGGAATTCAGACAGGGATACAGAGGCAGGGGCTGATGCAGAGGTCATGGAGGGTGCTGCTTACTGACTTGCTTCCCATGGCTTGGTCAGCCTGCTCGCTTACAGAGTCCAGCACCACCAGCCCAGGGATGACACTCAACCCCGTGCGAGCTGGCAATATTATCAAGCAATCATTAAGCAAGAAAATGTACCATGGCCTCTCCCACACGGCAATCTACTGTGTGTGGGGTGTTTTCTCAATTGAGCTTTCCCCCTCCAAAATGACACAACATTCTATCACATTAACATAAAACTAGCCGGGAGATGACACATTGACAGTATTTCATTGGTATCTAAGTATGGCTATTTTGCAGCGTAGTATTTAAGTATCAGGGTATGAAGATGAGTAAACCCCACTCAAAGACATTTTCTCCTGTGTTGGTAAATTCTGGGGGCACATTTTGGGAAGTTCTAGGAGCAGTTATGACACTATTGTCTTTATTTAGAGATTATGTATGTATTCAGGACATGTATACGAGTGCCACACTTGAAAAGAGTGGACTTGGGGTGCTTAACTTTATGCTTGACCTCAAATAGATGGGGTGCCAGAGATCTGATTAGACACTGCCTGTGTATGTTTGGGAGGCTGTGTCTTGGGGGAGAACAGACTCAGTGGAGGGTTAGTATATTAGTAGATGGTAACTGGCTGTTTGTAGGACTTTTAGCCTCCATGATTGCTGAACCAATTCCTAATAAATTCCTCTGTATATATAAGTATAACCAAAATATAATAATGAAGTAATAAAGAATCATTTATTCTTTTTATGTAACAACAACAACACCACACACACACACACACACACACACACACACACACACACACAATCACTGGTTCTTTCCCTAAAAACCCAAAACTCATACAACTTGTCTTTGTTACAGATGGTAAATGGTTCTGTTCATTCAGTAAGTGTAAATTAGACTTCATTTGGTTATAAATTACAAATAATCTAAATAAGAAAAGATTACCGCTTGTGCAAGAGAGGGGGTATTTATATTAGGAATTATGGAGATGTGTGCAAGTTTAGTTAGGACTTGGGAAGCCCAGGACACCACACACACACACACACACACACACACACACACACACACACACGCTTTGAGTTCAGCCCTCTTCAGTTTGGGCTCAACAAATAACAGAACAGAGGGATACATCCTGCAACTCTCCCCTCTAGCTGTCTGAACTCACGCCACATCTTTATCCACTGATAGCTTTTGTGTGTGTGTGAACCATTAGATTTCAACTGAGTCACAGTACTCCTGCTGTAGGTGCATTCTGTTTCAGAGAAAGTAGGATCCTCAGCAAACGAAACGCTGACCCCCTAAATACTGGAGAGATTATACTAATTATGATATAGCCTGATGATGAAACATAACAGGCCCTTCAAAAATCACTAGGGGAGAATTTGCAGTGGCATACCGAAATGCTGGCAACATAATCTCAGTAAAAATCAAAGGGCAAGAAACTACATAGCCTGCTTGATTCCAGTTACATTAGAAATGGAAGCCATCCTCATTGAAATGAGTATCAACTTATTAGTGATTATAGAAACTATCGGTTATAAAAAGGCAGTTTCTCCTAAATAGCTCTTGTTCCTTCTATAAAAATAAAATGCATAGCTAAAGATATAAATATGAGACTGTTAAGCTAAATAAGTGTAAATTTTGATTGTGAGGATTATAGAGGGTATTATACATGAAAGGAGCGAGAGAGTAACCAGTTACGTAGTCTGTGCCAAGTACATTTCCTTCTCTCTTTTATTTTTTCTGTTCCATGCTTAGCCCTTATAGGAAATAATTTGTCTAGGTATCGCATACAAGGGCCAAATTGACACTGAATACATTTTAATTTATGTCAACAGAATCAAGATAAAGTGTGTTGGAGAGAGGGGAAGAAAGCTTTTATGGGTTGAAGTAGCCTCTGAGGTGACTTCTAAACTCCAGTTCTTGTCTGATTTTGTAACCTACTCCAGCATGGTTCAATTAAATGCAGCATAATTAAGGGAATAAGATTCACATCTAAATTCACAATAGTGTATGTGTTTACACGTTCTCAGGGCTAATTGCCATTCCTGAACATCATTTAATGTGCCAGCTCTCTTTAAGGAGGGCTTATAACTTCACATGTGAACTTTTCTCATTAGGATGGGATCAAATTAGTATAGAGTCCCCTTGATCTAAACTTCTAGTCAGGAAGACTTGAGAGCAAGTTAACATTCTGCATTATAAAGCTGAGGAGAGACCAAGACACTGGAGGGAAGCAAAGCCTCTTCCCTCTTCCCTTTCTGGATTTCTGAAGTTGGAACCTGCTAGTCCATGGTTCTGTCAGAATTTCCCCAAACATTCTCCTTAGCTTTTGTTGAACAGGGATATTTGTGCTGAATTCATCCCCACCTCTCTTCCGCACTCCATTCTGCTTTGTTAGTAAAGCCTGCCTCAATGTACCAATTACAGGCATTTAAAATGAAACCAAGCTACAGATTATACAAACAAAAGGGGAGAAAATAACAAAATAACAGCACTTGGTATAAACAAGGGCAGAGAGAAAATTTGTTCTAGTCAAAGACAAAGTTAAATTCTACCCAAATTACCACGTGTCAAACTAATCAAGAAAGTGTTGTTTCTCCAATGGTATTGTGCAAAAATAATTGAAATGACATTTTATAAAATTTGGCAGAGGTAAGTTTTTTTTTAAAGCAGGACCATAAACTTTTGGATATTTCTGTTTACCCTGAGAACTGCTTGTGTTGTATGCTCAACTGAAATAACTGGGCAGCATAGCTTCAAAATGTGTGTGTGTGTGTGTGTGTGTGTGTGTGTGTGTGTGTGCATTTTCTTACTTGAGAGATTCAGGGACATGTCTTGGGATTCAAAAGTAAGCCTGGTATGTAAAAGGGGCCTCCACAAACTCCCAGGCTATTCTTGTGAGAATCACTCTGTGGAAACTCTTTGGTTGTTGATCTTTATACCTTCCTATTATCTATCAAGGTGCTCATTTTGAAGTCCGTTTGCCTGTCGTATCTTTTTGCATCTTTATTATTGTACACAGAATGTCTTGGCAAGAAAGCAGCTTTTTCAAAAGAAAATTCATTTTAGTCTTATTGTGAGTTAATTTAAGATTTTGTTGGGGGGAGTTACCTAAGTAGGAAACTAGAACAAAACATGAGCAACGCGTCCATGCTTTGTGTCTCTCTTCTTTTCCTTTCTGGGGTCAATATTGCTTACGGTTATAAAATCAAAGATCTACAAACCACAGCCATGTAACTGTCAGGACTTTTTATTAAACTCCACTCAATTCTATACCAATTCTTAGGGGACCATCACTGTCTTCGAATTTGAGTCAAGAATGATTGAATAAAGACTGAACAAAAACTTACGGAATTGAAAAGTCATCTTAAATTTGATCTGCTATTGTTAGAAAGAAAACAAGGCCAAGAGATTTAGCCTAATATGCAAGAGGGAGTCGTGGAAGGCCCGTGAACAGAGGGATGACATGATCAAATCTGCCAGGGTCACACAAAATTGATTCTTTGATCATTGCTTACCTGTTTTTCCTTTAGTGTAAAAGCATAAAATGTATTGTCACAAATCAAAGCCTTCAGGCTTGGGAAGTTAAATCACAATGGCAGAGAGTGCTTATGCCTTTAATCCCAGCACTCAGGAGGCAAAGGTAGGCAAAGTTCTGAGTTCCAGGCGAGCCTGGTTTACAGAGTAATAGCCAGGGTTATGCAAAGAAACCTTATCTGGAAAAAAAAAACCCACAAACAAGCAAAGCAGAGTTTTATCTTCTACACCAACCAACCAAGAAACAAACTATCAGAGAGAACTAAATTTTCATAAAGTTATCATCAAATGCAAACCTGCTTGTATTCTTGGCAGAGAAATACAAAATAATTTGGAGAGCAACTTAAATTTGTAATGGAATTAGGAGGGACACGGTATATGGATTAGCAATTCTCACTTGGTGTTATCTTGCCCATTAAAAATATTACACAGGGACCAGGTGTATGACTCAGTGGTACTCACTTAGCATTTGTGAAGCCTTGCATTGAATTCTTAATACCACTAAGAAGATCATATACGTCTATCGGGATTATCACACTTGCCCTCCTCCTTTGCTGGGGCCACTGTGCTGAACTTCAGATTTCATTGGGTTACAGCATAGTTGAAATAGTAAACAACATGAGGTGATCCATGTGTCCATTTCTGTCAAAATAAATGAAATATCACTGCCCATGACCTCTCTCTTTCTCTTGGAGTTTGGATAGATTTTTAAATGCTCAGTTTTGAATTATAAACTAAGGAACGGTAAAGAACTCCAGAGAATCATCAGTGAGGTGAGCTGCAACCATAAATATATATAATACCATTATATCGTTTGCAAGGTTATATCAATAACTGAGACTGTAAGGACTAAGGAAATAAGTGGACACTGATGATAAGGCCAATATAAAAAATAATAAAATAATAAACAGCAGGACTTACGTAGAATAATTGAGGTGCATTTGAACTTAGTTTTTAAAACCTGAGATAATAAAAATCTTTGTAAAGAATAAAACTTCTCTGCCTACTTCCAATTCTAATTTGTGAAATATCCTTGCTGGCATACTGTTGTGTACCTTCCTGTATGAGGCTTATAAAATACATGAAACTGACCTTTGATTAGACTTATATTACCCCATGGTAGGGACACATCTTGTTATCGATGTGATTTTGATCACCTGGGAACTTTCTCAAAGCACACCTAGTATAACTAACAGTCCTGTTTTACAACGCTTAATTAAAGAGCAGGCATCACTTTTCCCAACTAAAAGAAAGCTTCAGGGGTGAGGGTTAACCTTGTGAGTTAGACCTGTGGTCTCACTAATCAGTACCATATCCTTATGCAGCGTCACCCATAAGAGTATGCTGTCTGAAGGAGATCAAAATAAACACGACCAGTCTGGATATTAGACTAATTTGTGTTATGCCAATTATGCCTGCTACTTGAAAACATATTTTAAGATGATTTTTCAAGTACTCAGGCAGCATTGATAGAGTGGAGACTATGTCAATATTACAGACTGGGATGTTGATTACAAACAGGGTGAGCTTTTGATTGTATGTGACATGTTTATGGAAGCAGTAGACGGGCTGGAGAGATGGCTCAGTGGTTAAGAGTATGAACTTCTCCTCCAGAGGACCTGAGTTCAAGCCCTAGCTCCTTGGGGACTCCAACACCCCAGGCCTATTCAGGCACTTGCACTCACATGCATAGCTCCCTCCATGGACACATACACATAATTAAAATAAAAATTAAAAGAAAAATAAAAAAGAGTAGAATGCACCAAAGTCAAAACATACATAGTCCGCTTCCTGACCACGTTTATCCTTATAGAGTTTGATCTTCACCCTCAGATCAAAGGGATCTCTTTGTCTCTAACTCAACTTTGACTAATTCTGTTATTTTAATTCTTTACTAGAGTATAATTCCTTATGGCATTTTCATAATACTTAGCTTTGCTTGGTTCACACCCCCAACTTGTGTCCCCCATCTCTCCAGCCCCTTTTCAGCTTGCTTCCCTTCATTACCAATATTTCCATTTCCACTTTCATGTTACATGTGTTCTATGACTATCTGGCCCCTCTTCCCTTAAATTCTCCTTTTCCTCAATCCTGATGAACCCCATTTTAGTTTCCTGGCCTCTATGCACATGTATTCCCAGTTCAATGAACATATATTAAAAATTAGAAGCTAAGATTCACATCTGGGAGAGATTGTCTTTTGGAGTCTGGATTACTGCATTCATTATAACGTGTTCTAGTTCCATCCATTTTACTGAAAATTTGATTTTCCTTTATAGTCAAATAAAATTCCACTGTGCACTGTATTTTTATTACTAAGTCATCAGTTAATGGAGTCATAGTCTAATTCCATTTCCTAGCTGTTATGAGTAGAGCAGCAATGACCATGGATGAGCAAGTCCTTTTTGTAATAGGGTATAGTTTTGGGGGTAGATGGCCTAGAGTGGTATAGCTGGGCCACATGAAAAAGTTCTTCCTCAAACTTTTTCAAGCAATTGTTTTTTTCATATAGTGAATGAGTGAGTTTATTTGGTCACTTGTTCTAAAAAGAAATGAACTGCTCAGTTTATGTTTTTTTTCCATTTGCTGTCAATTGCAAAAACTAGTCAATATATGATAGATTTTAGTTCTCTAGAGAAACAGAAGTAATGGGATAGCTATATGAATGGATTAGAGCTGGCTTATTAGGGGGTTGACTTATGTGATCATGGAGGATGATGAGTCCTGCTGTATGTGTTTGGGAAGATGGAGAAACAAAGCTGGCAGCATGGCTCAGCCTATCCGAAGGTCTCAGAAGAAGGGTTGTGATCGCCCTTTGAGACCCAGAGTCCTGAAGGCAGATACATTTAAAGTTCTGATGTCCAAGAGCAGGAAAAAAAGGAGTTCCCACCAGAGAGGAGAAAGAAAGAGAGTGAGCAAGTGAGCTCACATTCCTCTTCCTTGTTCTAGCTAAGCCTAGATGCATGGTATTTATTCTCATTGGATGAGGGTTGATCTTAAGCCCAATGACTCAAGTGTCATTTTTGTCCAGAGTTATCATTACAGGTATGCCCCCAAATAACATTTCAGCAGCTCTCTTGGTCTCCTTTAACAAGCTGATGCCTAAAATGACTCATCACAGCAATTTAAGAGAGAGGAAGATGGCTGTTTCCGGAGAAGATGGAGCAGATTTGCCCTTTCACCTGCAAGATGCTGAACATCAATCAACAAAGAGCAATGGTCACTGTAAGATGACAAAGACACGAGCTGGACTGTCAAGCTTTCAATCTGCTTAAGGGAAACCAAGGTGCAGTCTGCAGTTAAAGAAACATAGCTGCGGGTATAAACGGCATGATGATAGAAGAAACTATGTAAAGAACTCCAGTGGTCTCAAAATCACTGCTACAGAGTCATTGAAGGAACAGGCATAAAAAGATGCAAAAGCCTCTCACTTTCAAGCCATTTAACTGCATCCAAGAACAGAGCTCAGTAATACTTGTTAGGATACACAAATACCCAACACTCAGCATGATAAATTCTAACTCTGGTGTTCAACACACACTTCAGAGGCATGCAGATAGTCAGGGAAACACTATTCCCAAATGAGGAATCAATAAATCAAAATCAAGTAGGAACTGACAGATCTCAGGATGACCAGACAAGGACATTAAGACAGTTTTTATTATGCCTTATGTGTTATGAAGGTTAGACACACTAGTTGCTCTGTGTGTGTATGTGTAGAAACTGATAAACTGATTCTAAAATCTATATGGAAAGAGAAAAAGTTAGAATAGCCCTAACTTCTTTAACAAAGAATAAAGTTGTAGAGTTCACAGGCCCTGGCTTTGAGACAACATGCTGACAACATGTCAGACAGCATAGAGACTGTGTGATGATTTCTCAAGTGTACTGATATGTCAAAACTAATCAGACCATGCACTTTAAATATGTGCAGATTATTGTGTGTCAATTATCCCCCAATAAAGAGGCCAAAAATGATTGCTGCTGTGAGATCACAAATTTCAAGTATTATCAATAATGCCAGAAGGAGTCAATACAAGAACATGACAGAGTCACAGTTCTCCCAGCCACTAACCTGGTACACATCACCGAGTTAAGAACAAGACAGTGGGGGTCAAATAATACTCACTCAGAAAAAAGAGGAGAACGATGCTATGAAATGATTTGATGCGTGGATTGAAGACATGACTAAAAATCTAGTAACACACTCTGTTATAATTTTGCTGGCCTTCCCTGTCAGTTCCCTGTCCCTTTAAGAGACAAGCTCCACCCACTCCCAATCTCTCTCTCCCCACTGAGGTAAACTGGTCTTGACTCTTTCCTTATCTAACCTCCAAGTCCTTCTGAAGAGGCAACTTTCTGTCTCTCTTTGCCTTCCCTTCTCTCTCCTTTTCCCCTTCTCTCTCTGTCCCTCTATTTCTCTCTCTTTCTCTCTCCCACCCTCCCATATCCTCCCAATACCCACTAAATAAACTCTCTATATGCAAGCTTTCTCTGCATGGCATATCTCTCTGTCCCTTACCAGCTGCGGTCTCCCACCCGCAGTGGGACCTGCCAGGGTCACACGTGCCATAAATCATAACACACTTCATTTTGTTTCTTTTACTTCAAGATATTGGCTAAGGCTGGTATGCAGTCACTACCCTTAGTAAGATGTTTAGAAAGGACGCATCTGTAACCCAGAGAAAATCCTGTTCATTTGGTAGATAAGTGTTAGGACCTCCTGAGACAACCCCGTGCTCCTCCCTGTGTTTTGGGAGACAGCCTATTTAACTGTGCTGACCACTAAGAGCAACTCTCAGAGTAACAGAATAAAATCCAGTTGCAACTAAAAAAACCCAACTGAACTAAAATCCAGTCCTGCAAATCTCTGTGGCAAATTCTTAGTATGGTAATAAATTTGCTTGTTTTATCAATGAATAAAACAATGTACCAGGGATAAATCTTGGTCCCACTTCCAGGGATCCCATAAAAAGACCAAACCACATTTCCTATGGTGGGATACCATGCGCAGCCTTGATACAGGGAGGGGGAGGGGTCTTGGTCTTGCCTCAACTTGATATGTCAGGCTTTGTTGACTCCCCATGAGAGGCCTTATCCTCTCTGAGGAGTGGATGGGGTGGGGAAGAGGGGTAAAGGGAGGGGAAGAAGGAGAAGGAGAGGAAACTGTTGTTGATATGTAAAATGAATAAAAAATTTTAAAAATAATTATTTAAAAATATGGCTATATGCTTATGTTATACTTTTAAAAATATATATTTGCATTTACAATATATATGAGCAAAATTGCATATATAAAAACTCATAATTGAATATGTTATGTTGGTGAGAAATCCAAGAAAGGAACAAGCCTCCTGGCAACATTTGCGAAGATTGTCGACTGTCCGAGTGAACAAGACTGAATTCATAGAGAATTTATGAGTGTGTTTCTTGCAATTCACCCTACAGGACTGGTTCAAGTTTGAGCTTAATAACATTGGAACCTAATAGTCCTGAAAAATATAACATTTGGACATATTCTATTTTGTGTTTTATCGAAGAGTTGTGGAGATGCTGACCTACAATTACTTACAGTAGACCTCCAAAGACTTCAAGCTGCAGAGAAAATACTGCAGTTTTTCTAGTTTACTGACTGATGAAGGGCATGCAGATGGAATCAAGATTGTGTCTCAGGAGCCTGGAGAGATAGCTCTGTGATTAAGAGCATTTCCTGTTCTCACAAAGTGCCTAGGTTTCATTCCCAGCACCCACACAATGCCTCACAACCATCCCAACTCCCGTTCCAGAGGATTCCACAGCCTCTTCTGTCCTCCATGGGCACTAGGCACACATGCAGTGTCTTACATGCAGGGAAAATACTCACACATAAAATAAAAAATGAAAACAAATCTTAAAAGTATAAAATAAAAGGTTATGTCTCTGTATTTTCTGCTCCATCTTTATTGAACTTAAGTTCTAGGCCAGTCCTCTACTGTTGAGCTTTGTGCTTATAGCTACAGTCAAGGCTTTCTGTAACAGCCAGAGAACAGTAGGTACAGATAGTGCTGCCCAGCTGGTAGCGGAGCAGTCAAGCATCAGCTTATACCATGAGAGAGGAAGTGTTCTGATTCACTGTTGGAAGAAAAAATCAGAATATAGGATTATATAGTGATTATGATTTCAAATAACACACACACACACACACACACACACAATGAAATTGAACTTAGAGCCTCATGTGTGCTAGGCAAGTGCTTCCCCACTGAGTTATAATCTCATCCCCAAATATGTTTTGTTTGTATTTTAAAGTTTGCAGTATGGATTATTGTGTTTAATATATATATATATATACATATATATATATACATATATGTGTGTGTGTGTGTGTGTGTGTGTGTGTGTGTGTGTGTGTGTGATCATAGGTTTCTCAAAATATCTTGAAAAGTCCACAGGTAAACTTATCAAGAGAACTTCATAAATCACTTCATATTTTCAATCTATATCAGTTAAATATATCAAAATACACAAATTAGAATCTTTAAAAATTAATTTCAGGGCCGGGCGGTGGTGGTACATGCTTTTAATTCTAGCACTCGGGAGGCAGACGCAGGGGATCTCTGTGAGTTTGAGGCCAGCCTGGTCTACAAGAGCTAGTTCCAGTACAACCAGGGATACACAGAGAAGCCCTGTCTTGAAAAAAATAATTAATTTCAGTGCATTATCTAACTTTGGAGAGACAGATGTCAATGTTATGCAGTCACTGCCAATTTTTTTAATGGTTTAACTTTGATAATCTGAACAAGAGCTATGAAAATTTTGCTAAACATTTTCTTTCTCTTAAGAATGATTTTAATAGGCAGTGATATGTGTATCAAAAGCATAGTACAGCAGTCTGTGAAAGACAAGATTTCCCCTTGCCTTCTTTACTCTCCCATTCTCTGCCTCAGAAGCACGTGGTTACATTGTCTTGATTGTCTGGGGCTTCCAAGAGCCTGTGTATGTGTGGCTGGTAGAGTAAATGTACACATCACCATGCATTTGGAAGCATACAATCTGAGATTTTCTTTCTTTCTTTCTTTCTTTCTTTCTTTCTTTCTTTCTTTCTTTCTTTCGTTCTTTCTTTTTCTTTCTCTCTCCTTCCTTCCTTCCTTCCTTCCTTCCTTCCTTCCTTCCTTCCTTCCTTCCTTCCTTCCTTCTTCCTTCCTTTATTTTTTTTGTATTTTTCTGCTTTTCCAATAGAGCACTTGAAAAGCTGTAGAATCTATGTTTTTGTAATAGCAATTTTTATTTGAGCATGGCCGTCTTCTTTTGTAATTTTGTGCATGTATGCATGTGCTATGCTCATACTCAAACCACATGCTTTCTCTTACCTGTCAGCACAGTCTGCTTATTCATTTCCCAGCCTCCCGGACCCAAAATAGTCACACAGAAACTGTATTAATTAAAACACCACTTGGCCTATTAGCTTATGCATATTTCTAGCTAGCTCTTACATCCCAAATTAACCTATTTCTATGAATCTGTGTATAGTCATGTGGTTGTGGCCTACCAGTAAGTTGCTGTCAGGATCTGTCTCATGCTGGCTACATAGTATCTCCTTGACTCTGTCTACTCTTTCTATATATCTCTGTTCAGATTTCCCACCTAGCTATATTCTACCCTGCCATAGGATCAAAGCAGATTCTTTATTAACCAATGGTAATAAAACATATTCATGGAATACAGAGGGGACTCCCATATCACCTCCTCTTTTCTTTCTAAATTGGTAGAGCACAAGACTCTTAATCTCAGCATCATGGGTTTGTGCCCCATGTTGGGTGCCAGGTGAAGATGGATGCTATAAAGTAATCCCACACTAGCTCAGAATTGAGTACAATAAAAGGGTTCTTTATTCAAGGGTAGATTCACAGATCACAGTCCTCTACATGAATGGGAGTGGGAACCGAATCCAGCAACTGAGAGAGTGTGCACAAGCTCTATGGCTGCATTTATAGTATAAGAGAACATGCCCAAGTGGACTGCTATCTTTGTCCTCACAACTAGTCTGCCTTGCTTGCATGACTTCTTCCCATACAGAGGTGAATAGATGTTTATTCACCATATACAGGTGATTAGTTCCCTAGATAGGTGAGTAGCTGTTTTCTTCCAGAGAAACAATTCTTCCAAAGTCCATCCTGATAAACCAGTTGAAACTGCTTGCAGAAGCATGGATGATTCAAAGGTAGCTGTACCACCAATGATCCTACCCAGCCTGGGTGAGGGCACACAAAAACTGCAACCCTGGAGCATCCAGCATGACTTGCAGGCAGCTGGACAGATTGGAGGTCTCTTGTCTCTTCAGTATCTGATAGCTGCTTGAAAAACCTTGGGGTGAAGGTATGAGGGTCTTCTGAATCTTGTAAGTTTCAGTTTTCCCCAGTTTTGTGAGGTTTGAACACTTCTTGAGTCTCAGAAGGCTCTCTTTTCCCTCAGAAACAATGTTTTAATTATTATAGAATCAACATTCTCCTCCTATGTAAGAGAGAGAGAGAGAGAGAGAGAGAGAGAGAGAGAGAGAGAGAGAGAGAGAGAGAGAAGTGGGTGTGGTGGGTTGGTGTTTGTGTGTATATATGTGTGAAGTGTGAGTGCTTGGGTGTGTGTTTGTAGTGTGTATGTGATGTTAGTGTGTTTATATGTGGTGTGTGTGTGTGTGTGTGTGTGTGTGTGTGTGTGCAAGCCTTGCACAAGAAGCTTCAGCTGCTCTGTGTTCATGATTGCAATGAGCATGCTCTACTCAAAGTCAGCATCTCATTTCACACCCCTGTCCTTGTGCTTCTATGGTCTTTATGCCCCCTCTCTCATGATGTTCCTTTGGCCTTAGGAATTAGGAACTCACCTGTGTTCTTGATCTTTATTTCAGGTGGAGAAATGACCTGAATGTCATAGGGCAGTGACATAATGCAGACATTTTTTATGACACATATTTGCATGTCTCTAAGTTGTTTCATTGTTATATTTTCTCATTATATATATTTGTGTATATAGTCTTGGGAACTGACATGTATATTATTTTTTTGTAGTCCTTTACTCTTCCCTCCAAATTGTCATAATGGACAGATGCTTTCCCCTCTCCTCCTACTTTCTCCCTCCTCTTCTTCCTCCTCACCCCCTCCTTTCTTCTTTCTCCTTTGCCTTCTGTTCCTTACCTCCCTTCTCCTCCTTCTTTCTTCTTCTGCATCATTTCTTAAAGCTTTATCCAAGTATAAATGGGATACAATAATCTACATGTCCCTAAGGTGTATGGTAAGCTTAGTTGTATATGTACTCATGAAATCAGAGTAGTGAAAGCAAACATGTCTACCATCCTCTAAACTTCCTTCTGCTCCTTGAAGATGCCTATGTCCTACTTATTGTAAATCCCTCCTTCACCTACATCATGTCCTTAGGTAGCAGCTATTCATTTGCTTTCTACCAGTGTAGGATATTTTATGCTTTAAAAGTAATTTTTATCAATAGAATTAATTATACAATCAATAGTTTAGTCTCATTTATTTAATGTTATTATTTGAAATTCATTCGTGTTTGTTGCATAGTTTGACAATTTCTTTTTGTTGCTGAATGATAGTCCATATAATATAGTGTAGTTTGTTCATAATCTGTTTATCTGTTGATAAACTTTTTGGAAGTTTTCATTTTGGAGCAATTAGACATATATGTACTATGAATATTTATGGATAAAATGCATAATATCCGTTTTTATAATAGGAGCATACTTAAGATTTATGTATTGATATTTTGAGACAATTTAGCTCAGGCTGGCTTCAAACATGTGATAATCTTCTGTAAGATTCTCTTGAGTGTCAGAATGATAGGCATGCATTACCATGCCCAACTCATTTAACCTTTATAGAAATTGCTGAATCATCTAGAGTGGTCCTGTAATTTTACATTCTCGTCAATGATGTGAGGGAAATTCCAGTTTGTCCACATTCTTGCCAACATTGTGTATAGTTATTTAAAAATTATAAACCATTTACCAAAGTGTATAGAGGTGTATATTTGTGGTTCATGGTGCATGGTCCTAGTAATTAATGCCCAGCATGGCTGATGCCAGTTAAAATCTTTTTATTCCTTACCTTCTAGACTGGGTTGTTTGATTTCAAATTGTTGAATTTTGAGAGTTCTTTAGCAAGTGGGGGCTTTGAAAATGTTTTTTAGTCTACTGCCTGTCTTTTTAAAAATAATTTTTAAATTTTGGTGAAATTTATCAATTTGCTCATTAATGGAATATGAATTTATTGTTAGGTCTAAGAAATGTTTGCCTAACCTAAGAAGTTTTGTGTGATCTTTGACTCAAAAAGTTATTTATTTTAATTTTTACTACTGTGTCAATGATCCATTTTGAATTAATTTTTATATGTGCTATAATCTTCTTTTGTGGCATATAAATATTCACATATTTCAATGCCATGTTTTTTTTTTAAATATTGTCTCTTGCTCACTGAATTATTTTTGTGCCTTTTCTAAAAATCAGTTGTCTATGTATGCTTGAGCCTGTCTTTGAACTCCCTCTTCTGTTACATTGATCTACTTATCTTTATGGGAATAGCCCTCTCTCCCTCTTCCTGTCTCCCTCCTTCCTCGACCCTTTTTGGTCTTGCTACATAGCCCAGACTAGACTCATCATGGCTATATGATCACAACCCTTCCAGCTAGAGCATAAAGAAAATACGCATTGTTGGGGTTTAGCATGGCTAGAGTTTTGTCCGTGAGCATGGTAGCCGATGATCACCGAGGACAGAATAAATGGTAGGGGTCATTTTCTCTTCAGTTTCTCTAAGGTTGAATCATAAAAGTAGGCATTTCTTTAGTGAAATACGTTAAGCACACTACAACTCACAGGTATGTTTATTTCAAGCCTGCTTGGGGACTAAAAGTAGAAGGAAGGAAGTTGAGCCTCCCAGGGTGCTTAGCATCTGTACAACATGCAATCTAGCACTTGGATATATGTTTCCATGTGTTTCTTGCAAATTGTATCATCTGTTTTATCCTTGTCACTCTGAAGGGAAAGGACCATGTTATATTGGTTCAATTAATATGATATGGCTTCCCAAAGGATGGTTATGGTCGGGGGAGGTAGGGGGTAGGAGAAGGTTGATGCAAAATCAGCATGTTTCTGGCAATTATATTAACCGGTTTGCACTTAGAAGGAGGATAATTGGAACATCTTTCTGGAGGGCAATCTGGAAATACATAAAAATGAATGTGAGGTTTTCTTTTATTTATCTAAGAAAGTATATGAAAGAAAAGGCCGGGGCAAGGATGCTTTCTCTAACAAGGTAATTCACGGAACTATTTTCATAGTAGTTCTAAAAGAAGCTAGTTCTGGGAAACAGATTGACTATGAAATACTATATAATAGCAGAGTTGTGATACAGATTTATGATATTTGACATAGAATGATGCCTAAGGTATTTTAAGTGAAAAATATGGGCAGAACAGAGTATGGCTCTCATTTTGGGAAATAACAAGCTTTGTGTATGTGAGAACAGAAGGAGAAAAAAATCTGACCACTTTCCAGATGTCAAATAGTGGTTTTTTATGATAGGGGTAGGAGTAGTTTCCTTTTTATTTTTAATATGCTTTTGTATCATCTAAGTGTTTTACAATGAGCACATATTATGATTAAAAATGATTTGGAGAAAGGCTATGTCTACTTTGGACAATAAAGACGTATAGGTAAGTGAGCTACTGAGGGAGCCGACTCCAAGAGTAAAAAGATTTATAGGGTGAAGCTGAGAACACTTGGGGCGAGTCCAGGAGAAAGTGTTTCTGGCTTCCAGCCCGACACATGGCAGATAACAAATAGTAAGGGTTTATTATGGACTGAATGTGTCCTCCCCAGAAATCGTGCACTGACGTCTTAACCCCAGCACAACAGAAAGTAATGGTATTGGAAGATAATGTCTTTTAAAGACATAATTAAGTTGAAATGAGACAGTTGGGTTGGCTCTCTCACTCTGCATGACTGTTCTTAGGAGAAATAAACCTTAGGGAAACACACACACACACACACACACACACACACACACACACACACACACACACAGGCCACATGAGGAAATAGCAAGAAAGTGGCCTTATGAATGCAAGCCAAGGATGCTGCACAAGAGGTCTCGGGAGAAACCATACCTACTGACATTCTGTTCATGGATGCCTAGCCTGAAGAACTTCAAGAAAAAGATTTCTGCTGTCAAGCGACTCCACCTGAGGTATTTGGTTATGTGAGTCCTAATCACTAACACAGCAGTCAGAAAATGATGGCAACCATATTGGTAATGCAATGACGAGCATTCGATAATTCCTAAGTACACTTTGTGTTTTATCTTATTGTTTCTCCGTGTACTTTTATGAATTAGATGATGCCATTCATGTGCATGTTGGAAAATAAATGAGGTTTGAAGACCTTAAATGTTTGATCGTGTAGCCAGAAAAATGGCAGAGGTAGGTTTTGATTGTAGGTTAACTGACTTTAAATTGCATTTTGTATTCATCATTTTGTTTGTGTATGGGACACAAGTGCCACAGGAATATAAGTAGAGGTCAGAGTACAACAGGTGGGTTCTTTCCTTTCTCCGTGTGGGCCCTAGAGCTGGACCTTCAGTTGTCAGGTTTAGTGACAGGCGGCTTCACCTGCTGAGCTATCTCACTGGCCTGGTTACCTGACTTTATACCCCCTGCCCTTAACTGCTGCTCCTATATTAGTCTCACAACATAGCAGCACAAAAAGTTAGGTTCAAAAAAAGTTAGGTTCTTGGGAAACTGATGTAGAAAAACCAAGGCTATGGTGCTCCAAGCTATAGGCAGTATAATACAATGTGAACCCAGTCACATGATTTTTGTGTGCTCTTTTGGGTGGAACTGAAAAAATTCCAACCTCATTATCATAAGATGTACCAGCTTTATGATACTTTTGACTTTGAAACGGAAAGGGTAAAGTTCTACAGAACTAAGTAGAAAGAATGGTTAGGTGCTCAAGCTGGGGCCATGCCTTTTAAGACTAGGTGGAGACAAAGAACAAAACTGGAAGCTGTTAAGAGACATTTGAAGTTTCACAGAATTTGGTTGACTGTTTTGCTCCATTACCACCTTTCCAGCCCTTTCCAAGGAGATCTTCCTGTCAGTGCCAAGTATAGGTTTAGCGAGATTGAACAATTTCTCTGAGCCTATAGATTCTGTAAACATTACCACATGTCTTTGTCTCTGAGTCAGAACAGGAGGCTGGAATTGTGAGTCCTTGAAGCTCTAGTGGCTTGAAAGGGATCTCTGTGCTGATGCAGGGGATTAACCCTTTCTATGTGCTCACTGGCTTACATTATTTCCTGTTGACTTTTATGCAGACTTTTTGGGATGCAATTGCATAGAGGAGAGTTTGAGTTCTTATTTTCCCAAAACTTTGACTTTTACTGAACTGAGAGTCAGAAGGTTTACATACTGGAAATAATATATTGAAGACTAACTGGAAAGGGGCTTGGAAATGCCCTAATAACTCAAGCTTCTTTCATATCATAAAGATGTAATCATGTAGTGAATGATCGCTATGTTCCAGATACAATGAAATACACGTTTTTAGCCCTTAGGAGATGCTGTGAGGCAAACACTGTTCTTATTTCAGTTTCTGTGTTAGGAACGTAATGCCTCGAGAGACTAGTAAAGATCCCAAATAGGGAAGGACAGATTGGATGGAAGGCAAATTAAACAAACTCTGTGTTGCTTGCAGCCATCTAGAAGGACTGGGATTTTTTCCCTTGTACCCACAATTTGAATTTTAACAATTCTGGATCTTACTGTCAATATGTCACCTCCTGTAAGGGTACTGGGGTAGTGGGAGAGGGTGATGCAGATATCACACCATGGCCTTTTCCCTGGCATCAGCTTGAGCCAGTCACTGGTCGTCTAAATGCTTTGGGAAGCTCAAGATCAGTGGTTCTCAACCTTCTTAATGCTGTTCCTCATGTTGGGGTGACCCCAAAGCATAAGATGATTTTCTATTGCACTGCATAACTGTCATTTTGCTGCTGTTATGAATTGTAATATAAATATCTGCTATGCAGGGTATCTGATGTGGAACTTCTGTGAAAGTGTGGTTCAATCTCAAAGGGGTCTCGACCCACAGGTTGAGAATAGATGCACTAGATGCTGCTCCCGTGTGTCCTCTGTCCCCTTATGAGTCATTTATTTCTCCAATGTCAGGGACGGCTAGCTGGTAGCAGCTTGGTTCTGTATGTTCTTCTGGGAATTTGCTGTGGCTAAATGGGAGCTTCTCTGTGGTGAGTTGATAGATGGTCAGAAACTTATGGTTGACTAAGGATTCTTTGGTTTCCTTTACTTCCAATCTTGTTTCTCTTACTACTGTACAAATACCCTTCTTGACACTGCATCTCAGAGCACCTCCTGACTTGGCTCTGCCTCTTAATCTAGTTCCTAGAGGACCTAATTAATATAGGAACCCAACAAAACGTCATTTCTTCATTTGTGTATTCATTCACTGGATGGTATCAAACACCTGCTGTCTACAAAGCAATATTCAAGGTCTAGAGAAGAAAAGGAGGTTCTTGAGGTCCCTGATGTAGGATTCCCCTCTGTATGCTGTGAATACCATTGGTTAATAAAGAAGCTGCTTTTGCCTACAGCAGTTCAGAAAAGAGCTGTGGGGAGGGGAGGACTAAACTGAATGCTGGGAGAAAAAGGCTGAGCCAAAGAGACATTATGTCACCTCCAGAGGAGAAAGACACCCGTGCGCTGGTACCAGTAAATCACAAGCCTCATGACAAAATATAAAATAATAGAAATGGTTAATTTAAGATGTAAGAGCTAGCTAGAAATATGCTTAAGCTATTGGCCAAACCATATTGCAACTAATATAGTTTCTATGTGATTATTTTGGGTCTGGGTGGCCAGGAAACGAACAAGCACCCTTTGACTACAGGTCCCTAAAGGCAAGACCCCTGTTTCTCTGACACTCCTTACATTTCTGTTATTTTTTCAGAGAACTTCCCTGTATTGTTATTAACTGCTCTTTAGTTTCAACCTAAATCCCAATTTGGGTTACAGCATCTCACACCTTGAATTGTTTAAATGTTTTCTTCCTAGTGCTCTCTTGACTAAAATCCCATTGTCTCAGTTTGCCTTCACTTTCCCATTCTTGAAAAGCAAAGCTGATAACGTGAAGCATCCCTTCTCAGTTAACTGACTTGGTACAGTTTCTTAGTGCAGCAAGTAGGCCCTTTAAAAACAAACCCACTCCCTTAAAAATTCCCACTTTAATTCCTATTTCTGTGCCACAAAACCTCACATTTAGCATTAGGTTCCACTCCTCTGTGAATGTCACACTACGTTCCTGTTATTTTGTGTTTGTGAGCTTTTCCTTTTTCTGTAGTCTTGATCCCCGTTTCTACTCACTGACATCGTGGCTTGAATGTCACACCTCTTGGCCAAAGCTTTCATAACAAATTTTCCCCTTCATGCCTTAAATATCAGGTCCATACAGGAGGATTTTCTTTCTCTTCCTCCCCAATAATAATATGTATATCCATCCTTTGTATATTGTCATTTTTCGCTGAAATCACTCAGTTGTGTCCTTCCCCTCCCCCCATACATCATTATAGCCTTCAGAGCAATGGCTGTGTCTTGTTTACCTGTACATCTCTAGAACTTTACAGAGCGTATAAAGCAGAGACCGGGTATACTGCAGCTGAACACATCTCCAGCTCACCTGTTTGACTATTGGCGATGCCAAATTAGCATTCCATTCTACTGGATTTCCTTCAAACAATGAAAGTAATATTTTCATATTAGTTCCTCTAGGGTAAATTTCAACTGAAGAGAAATGGATACACATTGGTGTTAGCAGCTTTCCTTTATTTAGATCATCTATTTCTTTGTTTTCGCTGCTATTTACCATTGTCTTTTTTGCACAGACTTAGTTCATAATGCAAATCTCTTCAGTCAATAGATACGCTTGAAATAGTTAGCTTATGGTATGCTGTTTGAATAACTTTTCATCATTCTGCTTGCCTCCTGCATAATAAGTACTTGGGAAGGGATTTGGAAGTGTTGGCTGGGGAGAGGAGCTGCAGAAGGAGAGCTGGGATGGAGAGCAGGAGAGGAAGAGGTAGAAGTTGTTTCTAGGTTGGGAGTGGCAATTATTTTTTACCATAAATGGTGACAGTTTCATTTTCATGGGTGGTTTCTTTGGCAGAAGAAAAACTGCATGTGTGCAGTAGGCACTGAACGTATGAGTAGGGGGAGCTTTGTTCTGCACCTTCACTGCTTCACTTCTGTGAGCCCTTTCTATTGTAACTGAGCAGCTCATAGATCACTAAACCCACCCTGGCCCTCTTGTCTCCACTTTGCGTCCATCCCTCCTTGTTCTCCCCTGCACCACAGACCTGAGATTCACCTATGTGGTCCTCCAAATCAGCTATTTCTCTTAGCTCGTTCACCCACATAGTATTATTATTCAGCCCACAGCATTAATCATTTGTTTGCACATCTAACTTTTCTTCACAACCATAGGACCCTAAAGAGTGCACAAGTCTTACCACAGCATTCTCAGCAACTGTGTGGGGCAAAACAGCTGCTGGATGAATTTGCACTGAATTAATTGGATAATGAGGATGAAATATTTATTAAGGCTTAAACAATATATTTCTGATAGAATTCTTCCAAAATCATCTCTGATTTCAATAATAACTTGGCCTCACTCAAGAATATGATGTAAATGGTCCGTAACTCCAGTTTCAGGGCATTCCCAACACCCGTTTCTGGCCTTTACATGCTCTGCACATATGTGGTGGTAAACACACACACACACATACACACATACATGCACACACATACATGCACACACATACATACATGAATGCAAAGCATCCATATCCATGAAATAAAAATAGATAACATGGTGTAAGGCTGGCAAGATAGTTCAGTAATTAAGGTTTCTTGATGCTAAGCCTAACGAAGTGAGTCCAATCCTCAGGTCCTACAAGGTAGAAGGAGAGAACTAACTAAGTGGTTGCACTTTCACCTACACACACACCAAGGTATCCCAACAGATAAACAATGTAGCATTTTTTTTTTAAAAGAATACAATGGGAAGATTCCTACTTGGTGAAGGTGTATTAGAATTCGAAATACTGATGGTCCTGCTCTGGAAGACAGCTACAGCCTCACTCAGTCGAACAGGTAGGTGGTGGAGAAACAAGAGAGAAGGAGAAGAGGAGTGGCTCATATACTGTGGAGAGCAACAGAATTGAAGATGCAAAGGCAGCAGGGAACAGGCTGATATGGGTGGGTTGGGTTACTGCTGGGGGGTGGTCATGTCCATGGAAGAGTTTGTCCTTGGTGGCCTGGGTACTGGAGAGCTGGTTCTACCCCTTGCTGGCTGCCTCAGCAGGAGAGCTGTCCCCTCCTGGGAGAACTGGCTCCAACAGTGTAGGTTCAGGAGAGCTGGCTCCAACCTTTGAAGGCCCTCGGAGTATTGCTCTTTCCCACCCCCATAGGCTGCTCCAATAGGAGAACTGTTGCAGATGGCATGTGTCTCATATGGCATATGTTCACCTTTTGTGAAGCAGATGTTAAACTCATGGTTAACTTGTAATAGAATTATCCCTCAAGACCAGAGAGACTTGGTTACAGTAGTCTTGGAGTCTTGTCCTCAGTAACAATGGAGCACCTGGCAGAAAGATGAGGCAAAGACCATTGAACAATGAAATAGAGCTAGAGGTATGGAACTCTCCAAAATCAACAACATCTTAGAGAGGGAGATTATGTTACTGTACAAAGGCAATCTTTATATAATGACTACACCCTGGCTTTGTGCCATACAGCAGTTTTGAATGCTTGGGACAGAATTGAAGAAGTAGGAAAGAAAATTGAGTTATTTACTAAAGTTTTATAGGACACAAAATAGTTACTGCCAAACCTTGCTAAGACAAGGTGGGACAGTCTTCAAAAACCCTACTTCAGGAAGGTGAGCAACCAAACTGACAAGGCTCACCTTCCTGAAGTAGGGTTTTTGAAGACTTAGGGGGAGCTGGGAGGACCTTGGACTTAACATAGTGAAGGGAACCCTGATGGCGAGGGTGGAGTGGGGGTATGGGTGGAAGGGAGGGGAGGGAAGGGGGAGGAGATGGAAATCTTTAATAAAAAAAAGAAAAAAAAGATATCTCTGCTCAAGTAACAGGATGAGTCATAGCTTAGCATACTATGGTCATGTATAGAAGGAATGAGTATTCATCTTTTTGTTAAGTTGACCCCGTATCTGTTGCCTATTTCATAACACCTGCTACATTTAAAATTTTGAATTGAATTTTGAAAAAAATAAGATTTTTAAGATTCCTATTGTTATTAGCAGCATATTAAATAAACATCACACATTCATTTAAAAAAAAACCCTACTTCATAGAAAAGTCTGTCAGACATGTTAGGCCTGTAGGCTAAAGATGTATGCCCCAACATTACAGAGGAATCTTGGGTGGCTGTCTAGGCAGTCAACTGTTTCTGTCATTTCTCACATTTTTTGGAAATCACTTGCTTGCACTTCATACTTACTCAGGTAATAGTATTTCTTTCTCAGGTCTCTGATGAAGTTGAAGACTTTATAGTTATAGTTTTCCTTGTTATCAAATTCAGAAAAGGAAATTTACCAGAGATGTAAATTGTATAAGGTTGAGAGACATTAAAAGATAGTTTTGGTAATGCAAATTAGTATAGAAAGTGAATTAGGTATAAAACTTTAAACTCACCAAAATAGGATAGAAAATGGAGTATTCTCCAAACTTGTCAAATGCAAATGGACTAGATTTTGTTGATGTATTTAATGACTATATATATACACATATATAGTATATAGTTATTTTACTTATTGTATATATAGTTTTTCTTATATTAGTTATAACATTTTAAAAATTTATTAGATTTTTAAAAATACCAGTCCAAGTTCCCACTCCCTCCTCTCCTCCCATTCCCTCCACACTACCTCCCACCCACCTCCTCCAGTCCTCAGAGAGAGTAAGACACATTACTTTGTGGAAGGTCCAAGGCCCTCCCTACTATATCTAGGCTGAGCAATGTATACATCTAAAGAGAATAGGTTCCTAAATAACCAGTACATGCAGTAAGGCTAAATCCTGGTGCCACTACCAGTGGCACCTCAGTTTGCCCCAGCCATACAACTGTCAACCACATACAGAGAGACTAGTTTGGTCCTATGCTTGTTTCTTCCCAGTCCGGCTGGAGTTGGTGAGCTCCCATTAGCTCAGGTAGACTATTTCAGTGTGTGAACCCATCATGGTCTTAACCTCTTTGCTCATATTCTCACTTTTTAACTGGACTTTGGCAGCTCAGCCCAGTGCACTGATATGGGTCTCTGCCTCTATTTCCATTGCTGGATGAAGGTTCTACGGTGATATTTAAACTATCCATCAGTCCAACTACAGGGTAAGGCCAGTTCAGACAGCCTCTCCTCTATTGCGTAGGGTCTCAGCTGGGGTCAGTCTTGTGGATTCGTGGGAATTTCTTTAGAGTCAGTTTTCTGCTAACCCTATAATGGCTCCCTCAATAAAGATATCTCTTTCCTTGCTCTCATCTCTATCCTTCCTCCATCTCGACTATTCCATTCCCTCAAGTTCTCCTCAACCCTCCCCTTCTCCTCTCCTCTCCCCCTTCTACCCTCCCTTCTCTCCCAACTCCTGCTGTAGGAAGTCATACAGCCAATAGCCTTCAAGTTATACACCCACTGGGGCATGGTGTCATATACTATTTATGCCTATGTAAAGCATGCATCTGTCCTTTCTTTTCCTGCTGCGGGATTCAGTTTCTGTTCTCTGTTCCAGCAGAGGATTCTGATTTGTGAATCTACCCCTAAATAAATAACAGTGTATTATTCTCAATTCTGAGCTGGTGTGGGATTTCTTTTAGGCATCCATCTTTAAACCCCCACGCTCCCAATTTTGTCAGGCGATCTTGTCTGTTTCCAATTTCTAGGTGGATCTATATATGTTTTTCTTTGGGTTCACCTTATTACTTAGCTTCTCTAGGATTATGAACCATAGGCTCAATGTTCTTTGTTTATAGCTAGTATCCACTTATGAGTGAGTACATACCATATTCATCTTTTTGTGTCTGGGTTCCTTCACTCAGGATAGTGTTTTTAATTTCATCCTTTTGCATGCAAAATTCAAGATTTTTTTTATGGTTGAGTAGTACTCTAATGTGTAAATGATAACTTTCTTTTTTATTTTAGACCAAAAATGGGAAATGTGGTGATATTTTGTTTGTGCTTTAACAAATAAAGCTTGCCTGAAGATCAGAGTGTGGAGCTAGCCACACTAGTTAGCCATGAAGGCCAGGCAGTTGTCTCACACACCTTTAATCCAAGCACTCAGGAGAAAGAGGTAGATGGATCTCTGTTCAAGGCCACCCTAGGCTACACAAGGTTGAATCAGTCTGAAAGAGGCACAGAATGATGCAGTGGTGACTCACACCTTGAATCCCAGCACTGAAGAGGTGGAGACAGGAAGTGATATATATGGCTGGGTGGACGGAGGAATATAAGGCGAGAGGAGACAGGTGCTCAGGATTCACTCTGAGATTTCATAGGGACGGCATTCAGTCAGAGGAGTTGCAGAGAAAGGATATCCCATTCGGTCTGAGGATTTCATAGAGGTAAGATCTAGCGGCTGGATGCTCTGCTTCCCCGATCTTTCAGCTTTTACCCACTAATATCTGACTCTGATTATCATTATTATGACCAATTAGAGATTATGCAGTAGGCATGAAGGGATTGGGCCAGCAAAATCATAGCCACAGGATTTCCATGAGTTGAGGAAACAGCAGGATACCCTAGAGGAGGTTTGAACCTTGAACCTGACCAACAACTCATTGCAATGAACATTTGCAAGTAAAGCTGTTTGGGCTAAAGGGTCTACTGTGCGACTCACCACAGCTCCCAAGGCCATTATGAGGAAAGAATAGATGATGGGGAGATGAAGAAGGAGGAGTGAAATGTTTGTCTTTGTCTTTTCTTTTTTTGGGGGGGAAGAAGTGAAATATTTTTCTTTTTTGTTTTCTTTTTATGGGTGGGGCACTACAAGGGTGGAGAGCAGACATGGAAGGGCGGAGAAATGAGTGGGATTGAGGTGTATGATGTGAAATTCAAAGAATCAAAAAATATGGAGAAAAAGAAAAACAAAAGGAAACAAAGAATTAGAACTGCTATCGAGATGCTTGCTTTGTTTCCTCTCAGAAACGAAAGTTATTTTATGAGATGAGACAGAGTAATTTATTTTGGGATCTAAGTGACTATTATTACATGTGGATAGGACCTAGAACAATTTTGTGTGTGTGTGTGTGTTTTTAAATTTTTTCCCTTTTATTAAGAATAGCGGATCTCTGTGAGTTCGAGACCAGCCTGGTCTACAAGAGCTAGTTCCAGGACAGGCTCCAAAAGCCACTGAGAAACCCTGTCTCGAAAAACCAAAAAAAAAAGAATAGTTTTTTTCTCACATATTATATCGTGTTTTTCCTCCCTCTGCTTTTCCCACTTCCCCTCCTGTGTAGAATCACCCTCTGTCTGTCGCTCATTAAAAATAAACAGGCTTCTAAAGGATAATAATAATAAAAAATAAAATAAAATACAATATAAAGAATAAATAAATAAACAAAGCAAACACTCAGGAATCCTGTAAAAACACTAAGCTAGAAGCCATAATATATACGCGGAGGACCTGGTGCAGATCCGTATAAGCCCTGTGCATGCTGCTTCTGTCTCTATGAGTTCACAGGAACTTTGAGCATACTGACTGCGAGGGCTTGTCCTTCTGGTGTTCTCATTCCCTTCTGGTTCTTACACTCGTTCTGCCTCCTCTTCCATAGAGTTCCGCGAGCCCTGTAAAGGATTTGATGAAGTTATTCTATTGAGGTCTTGCTTAGCTGTGATTGAAAATATCAAGGATGGCAGCCTCATAAAGCCTCATCTTTCATGGCAATAAGTGGCTCATGTGGGCACAGTCAGGCTGTGATTGATCTGAGTGCGTATGCTGTATTTTGTGTTTCTTTAATTAATTTTGTGGTTTTATTACATCAGTATCCTCTTTCTATCTTTCCCATTAAGGGAGAGTATTTTTTTCGTGACATGGTACTCATCATGTAGCCTAGGCTGGCTTCAAATTTAGGATCTCCTTGTCTCAGTCTCTAGAGTGCTGGGGATTTCAGGGGTGTACCATCGTACCAGGTTCCACCAGCTCCTTAAAAATACTGGCTCATGTCTGGCTGATATGGTACATTTCCGACGTCTCTAAAACTTATATCTATATGTGTTGAATAATATGGATATTTTTATTCTGAGAAGGCGGAAAGACTATGTAGGCTAAACTTTTAAAGAATCTCTACAAAATTATTTGCTAAATACAAAATGGATAGCAGTGAGCAGTGTCAGTTGGGAAGGCTGGTGGCATAAGAAATCAGCGTTCTCCTAAGCAGAAGTTCTCTATTTGCCAAATGTATGACTTTCAATAAGGTTTTTTTTTTTTTAGCTCCTTCTTACATATCATGCTTAGTCTGAGTAGACACAGAATGAACAAACAAATCGACCTACCTTCCTGAGTATTTTAAATGGCAGCTTTTAAGAATAAAGTCTGATTCTTACAACCTGAATCCTCTGGAACTAACAAAAATAGAAGGCTCCGAGGCAGGAAAAATGTAATTCTGATGTATGGTCCTACTTGAAGCAAGCTGAACACAAGTGGTGTTTAGGGAATTGTAAGCCAAACGGTTCCATCTTTAGTACTCAGTCAGGGTTAATGGAAGGAGAGTGTCAGAGTCCTGGCTAAGAAGCTGGTCCCTAAAGTCTGTGCTATGTGTATAATGTTATCCATTGTGGTCTCCTAGGAGATATGAAATTGACAAGGCTATAAGAATCAATTTAGAGGGAAGAAACAAGCTGTAGACTAAGAAATAGAAGACACCAACAAGATGATTTGATTCAACTGCAGTATTCTCTCTCGAAAATGTCATTATCGTGACACCGTGTGTGTGTGTCTGCAATTTTGTTGCTCAATAGGTAGTAAATATTCCTGGAGGATCACTGTGCATATTCAATGTCAAGGAAACAATTTAAATGCACACACAGATCTATAGGATAATAATAATTAATATTCTGAATTGATTTAACAGACACTCAACTTATTATTGCAGAGTGAAGGCAAGTAGGGGGCTTAGGGGTATAGTTCAGAGATATAGTTTTTGCCTAGCATGCCTGAGACTTTGAACTCAAACCTCTCAAAATGAAAACAAAATCAAATAAAAACAAAATAAAGCAAACAAACAAAGACCTTTAAGAAGGAAAGAAACTTTCCCTCTTTAATCTTGAATCCATTGATCTTGGCTTTCTGTTGGGAAAGTTAGTATGATTCTATTAGATTTTTCAATCTGAAATGGTTTAGATGAAATATGTTTTATAGACATTTTCCAGCACCAGTATCTTATATTTCCATCGAAAATTTATTGATGTCAAAAGGCAGAAAATTGGGTCTGGATTTCTTGGCCAGTAGACTACATGCCCCAGAAGCATGAGGACCTGAGTTGGGTCTCCTGAGTCCACATTAAAAAAAAAGCCAAGTATGGTGTTGGGATTGTAATTTTAATGCTGGAGAGTTCCAAATAGGTGGATTCTCCCAGGGCTCACTGGCCAGCCAGCCTAGACTCTTTGGCACATTCTAGTTCAGTGGGAGAGCCTGTCTCAAAACAAGGTGAGTGATGCCCAAGAAGCAACACTTGAGGTCAATCTCACATGCACTCACATTGTCAGGCATACACACACATACACATTTACACACAACATACACACATGCCACATACCACACATATACTCCACCACATACCACACCACACCCACACCCACACCCATGCACACATTTACACACACATACACACACACCACATACCACACATACACTCCACCACATACAACACCACACACCATACAAACACACACACACACACACACACACACACACACACACACACACACACGACAAATGATTATAAGATGCACTTGCTGGTGGAGATTATACAGAATCCAGTACTGAAGTGGATCTTATCAGTATCCACGCCTGTTTCCAGACTTGTTCACTATGACCCTTGGGGTGAAGGAAATGGTTGTTTTCCTCTTGCTCCTGCAGTCCTAGGAAAGGTTGGAAGGAAAGTCTTAAGATAACTCAAATACATGCAGCCAGATTTCCTGTTATTTCTGGTCTTTTGGGGGTCATTCCAGGAGGGGTTTGGGAGCAGAGGAAACTGCTCCTATCTCTTTAGTCATGTGATGCTAGTCAGATCCCTGACATTTTTTAAATCCACTATATAAAGTCTTTCTAAATTATTGGAACCATTTAGAAGTTGAAAATACTTTGATGCTGATGACTGTGGATGTTAGTTATTATAAATGCTCCATCTCCTAAGTGGAGACACTCAGTTCATCATCATTATTCTCTGAGCAGGCAATGATGAAGCAGTTTACTAAGGCATTGACAGTAAATTTTTCTACTTGTGATTAATTCAACCTCATACAGTGAGAGACAGTGCTAAAATAGATAGCACAGGAAATTTGGGTTATATAGATCTGAAATAAATATGAACCCCATCTTTAAGGATGTCAGCTAATCAATAAGCATTTCTAAAGCTTCTGTTCTTTTTCTGTGTAAAGTGCGTTTTGTAGCTCACAATCAATGATCAGTGTGGTGGCACATACCTTTAATCCCAGTACTCAGGAGGCAGAGGCAGGAGGATCTCTGTGAATTCCAAGCTGTTCTAATTTACATAGAAAATTTCAGAATAGCAAGGGCTACACAGAGAGATCTTGTCTCATAAACAAAGCAAACAAACTTGGTTCATTATTAAGGTATTGGGAGTGTTGCCTAAGAGACCATTTTTTTCTAGTAGGGAGTTGGGAACAAATCAGATTTTTGTTCATGTAATTAAACTTTATTGAAATATCTATAGCATTCTGATGATAAGATAATCAACAAAATACAAGCGCTGTCTTCAAAAATGTTACTGTTTAGTTGATTCTTTCAGAGTGCCTTGTTTCTTACTGAACAGAGAACACACACTCAGAACGCAGATTAGGATGATGTGTGTCAGCAAGGCTAAAAACATGGGTATCTTTTCAGAGATGGGCAGTAGCCATGGGCAATCCAGTGTCAATACACCCGAAGAGCAGCCAAGTCAAGGTTCAAATTTTAGTGACAATCATATCTGGAATAAAGACAAAATTAATTTGTTGAATACATTGTGTTTCTATAGTTTATCATTTAAAGATAGAAAGCATTCCCTAAATATTTTTCCAGATTTATTTCATGTCTTACACAATGCTTTCTATGAAGAACTATGAGAACTCTATAGACACTAACAGTATTGATGATTTTTGTAGACGGTAGTTAGTAAACTTTCATCTCTTAAATGGGAATGCTCACTTATAAGCAGGATGAACCCAGCACGTGTCCAGCACCTTCAGGGAACAGTAAACTATTCATTCAGTTACACTGAGTCTCCAAAATGCTTTGATAATAAAATATGAGCATCAATTTTTATAGAGAAAATGGAAATTTACAGTTGTTTATTGGCTCTCCAACATCTGGAATATACTAAAAATATTGTTAATGCATTAGGAAAATACTTCCTTAAACCTTGTATGAAACCATCATCTTATTGCATATGTGAAGAAATTTAAAATGCAGTTACAGAGGAGCAAACATTTTGTAAGCAGAACCGAGCTCAGGTTTCTTTAGCCTAAAAGAGGCTATTCCATTATATTTTGCCAAAACTAAAGAAGGAAGGAAAAAATAGACAAATGTTTTTGGGAGACAGGGTGAAGAACAAGAAATTCCTTGTGTTTGTCTACCTTGTCAAACCTTGTACCCAAGCTCTGGAGAAGGCGCTTGTCAAGTGACACTGGCACCCCAGTCCAGAATTTCCCAGCAGCTGTGGAGTGAAATTATCAATTGGTCACTGCTCATTTTCGTTTATATGTTTGTTGACTGGAATCCATTTTCATTCTAAATTATTTTCAGACATGGCATTCTATTTGCACAAATCATTTTGGGAGGAGATTGTCCTCCTTTCCTTAGTTACGCCAATATTCGGTGTGCAACCTGTGAAATTGTGAGTAGGCGTTCCTGAATGCCTTGAGAACCAATTTGTGTGGTTAATTTAGACCCATGAACAGGGGGCGAGGAAGCTTGTGTGCTGTTAATATGATCCTACGAGTGTGCACCTTCTCGATTGTTTGGGTAATCCAGCTGGCAGGAAGGGGTCTTATGTGATACAGCGTCACTACCAAAGCAAGGCATGGAGACAATCAAGGCTCCTTGAAGGCTGCTCTCTCCTGTTTGAAAACAAAGCAGGGAAGGAATCTCTAGGAATTCTGTATTCACACAGAAAGAATTAGAGTGGCAGGAACTTCTAAAAATACAGCCTCCTATAAATTATTCCTTGCAAATATCTAGTATAGTGAAGGGAAGAAAATACATTATTACCAGTGGAGGTTTAGGGCAAACCACATACCAATTCTGCCTGAAGGTCATCTCTCTCCTAAACAATTTATACTCTACATCCTACTACAGCCAAACCATGTATTTCAGCTCTTGCCATTTAAGCATGAGTAAGAAACAGAGGAAAAAAAGGACAGCTCAAAAATTGGGCCGTAAATGCATGACACAGGTGGCTGATAGTTTTCTTGAGGCCATGGACAATGAAGGATTATTCTGTAGGTATGCTTTGTTTTTTTCCCCCTCTCCTTTTGAAATTCCCAGTATGCCAGAATGATACCTTGTTAAATCCCCTAGAGACTGTCTAGTTCAGATCAGCGTATGAAGGGATGGGGAATGGGTGTACCAGAGGAACTCAGAGCTTGTTTTAAAAGCTTATATATCTCATAAGATAATTGCTGGGAGAAAATGTGATCAATTAAAAAATGCATATTAAACAGCTCACTGCATGGCATTGGTGAATACCTTGTAATGTAAATTATTTTAAAAATCCTTGCTGGCTTATTAGCCTAATTATAATTATTCTTTAACTGTGAAAGACATTATGGGCTTATCAGAATAGACGAGCCAGTCAGAGTGTGGATTAGCATCATGATTTAGCTATACCTTAGAAAACTCACTGGATAGAATACTAAACATGAGATATTATGTCATATAAATGAGGATAGACAGGATTAATATTCTTTTAAATGTCAATAGTTCAGCAATGCCCTAAAGCTCTGTGTCATTGATTTTTGATTGGGCAAATCTATACACTTAACTATCTATAAGCACTAACTCCTTCATAGAATTACCAATAAAATTGCCCTTTAAAGGAATGTTTGAATAACTTGGAAAAATGCATGTGCGCAAGTACTGCAATGGAGTGTTAATCTTATCTCATCTTATGGTTAGAAATTAAAAAAGGAAAGAAAAAAAGACAAGACAAACAAACACAGGATGAAAATATCTTTATCTTATAAAAGAAAAAAAATCCCCAAAGACTAGCTCAGAAATGCAAAACCAGTATGAACCGTTCATGCCACAGAGGCCACATCTTTAAATATATTCAAATTGTGAAAATAATTGTTTTTGTCTTCCTAGCTAGCTGATCCACATCAGACTGTTACTGAATTATAAATGAATTCATTTCTTGGTAGCATCTGTCCTGGCTTCAGGTTTCAGCTATTTGTACTGACTGAACATGTATCATCTATTTTATTTGGAGAATCCTGTCATTTTCCCTTTTTATTTGCTCACGCATCATTGTGGCATAGGAGAAGATTTGACCCCATCAATTTTTTTTGTATGATTCGATTCTGATGACTGCCTGCTTTAAAGAGTAAATTCCAAGATTTTAATTTTTTCCTCCTCTGTCATCCCAGAGCTGTCATTTAGACAGGAGCAGAACACTGTGTTTTGAGCAAATAAGAGTGTTCAGCGTGCAAATGACCAATAAAATGTGATGTGAGATGACAGTTGTATTTTAATGCAGAAACTTGACACGAGTCTTTCTGCTTTTCCTCTAAATGGCGAAGACATGCTTCATTCTGAGGGCAACCATATGCAAGCTGCTCACCAGTAGTACAGGATCTTGAGGATTTAGTTAAGAACTTTGTTTAACTCTCAGTATGACATATCTTCATGTATTTGTTATGACAGCAAGTGCCACAACAAGTTTCAATGTGACAACTTCTTCAGTATTGTTTTCTTCAACAATCATTCCTACGATTATTCTTTCAGAGGCCGCAAGGCTAAATCCAGGTCGTTTTGTACTTGTTGAGCTGACATCCATTGAACTCTAATACTTCTGTGCACAAGAACAAAGAAATGATGGTTTTGGCATCAAAAGCAGTTTGTCTGGGGCTTCCTGAAAATATACAGGTATTAATTTTCCAAAATCTGGAAATCACAAGAAAGGATGGTGAGGCTTTTAAGTTCCCATTTCTCATAGACTGAAGGTCAAGACTTTGAAGAGCATCTCTCTATGAAACCATTCACACATGGTTGTGATTGTGATTTTCCTTGTTTCTCTTGTTTGCATTTACGGAGGACTTGCTCAGCTGTTTGGTGTAGCCCTTACTTCAGAACATCTCATTTTGATACTTCATCTTGATTCTTCTTTGAGAAACTAGTTAGGTTTGAAATCTGTTAATACTGTTCTAACTTGAGCTGATGATCTGGGTTTTATTCCATGATTCAACTGTAACTGGGAAGAGTAAATATGCTTCTTACCTGAGAGACTTTAGGCCTTGTTATTTTTTCAGTGTGAAGTGTCCCCCATAGGCTCAACTGTTTGAACACTTGGTCCCTACCTGGTAGCACTGTGTGTGAAGGTGGTGGAACCTTTACGAGATATGATCCTACCTCCTTTACACCCCATCCCCATGAAACCCCTTTTCCCCACAAGTCCCCTCTTACTTTAAAGTCTTCTCGTTTTGTGTGGCTGACAGCTGGCTTCTGCTTCCTGTTCTTCCTCTGCTTCCAGATGGTGAGCGTCTGGCCACATGCTCTTGCCATCACCTGTTCACACTTCTCTAGACTGTATCCTTTGGAACTGCAAAGCACAATAAACCCTCCCATGCTTAAACTGCTACGTATCAGGTGTTTTGTCACAGCAGTGAGAAGAGTAACTACTACAGATACAAATGGAAGTTTGAAGCTGAAAACGGGAGGCACCTTTCACAGTTCTTTAGAGAGACACGACCACTATACAGATATACAGATATATAGAGACATAGGTTCTACACAGATAGATTACTTAATCTATCCATCCATCTATCTGTCTGTCTGTCTATCATCTATCTATCTATCTATCTATCTATCTATCTATCTATCTATCTATCTATCTATCTATCTATCATCTATCTATCTATCATCTATCTATCATCTATCTATCTATCTATCTATCTATCTATCTATCTATCTATCTATCATCTATCTATCTATCTATCTATCTATCTATCTATCTATCTATCTATCTATCTATCTATCTATCATCTGTGGTGGTTTGAAAGAAAATGGCCCCCAAAGGGAATGGCACTATTAGGAGGTAAGGCTTTGCCAGAGGAAGTGTGTCACTGTGGGGCAGGCTCTGAGATCTTTTGTGTTAAGCCTCCCTCAGGGTGACAGTCAGTCGACTTCTCGTTGCCTGCAAGATGTAGTGTGAGGGCTCACAGTTTTGGATCTGTTCCATCTTGACTAAAGGTCAGAATTCAAACCTATTCTTGCTCTTCAAGGATGAACAACAAGATGTTTGACTAAAGGTGTGGCTATTAGACACTTTGTTCCTCAAAAGCCGGACAACAGGATGATTGACTTAGGGCATGGTTACTAGCTATGTTGAAATATAAGGAAGTAATTAAGCTTTCTTGTTCTTTGTATCATGGAGGTCTTGTGTCCTCCCCTTCTGATTGGGGCATATAAGGACTGTGAATAATGAATTTGGGGCTTTTGTTACCATATTCACTGGAAGCCCTCCCAACTCTATCTTTTGTCTCTTGTTTATTTATTTACTCAATTCACATTCCGCTTCTCAGGAATGTACGGACCAGTCAGGCTGGACCTGACAATGTAGTACTCTCAGCTCCAGCTTCTGCACACTGCCATGCTCCCAGTCACCATGCTAATGGACTGAACCTCTGAACCTGTACGTGAGTCATCCCAATGAAATGTTTTATATGTAAGAGTTGCCTATGGTCATGGTGTCTTTTCACACAATAAAAGCCCAAACTAAGACATTTATCCTGTCTGTCTGTCTGTCTGTCTGTCTATCCATCCATCTATCATCTGTCTACTTATTCAGTTACCTTTCTGCATTATATGAATTTGTTTCATACTGTGATGGAAGTGAAGAAACGCCAAGGTTAACAGCTGGAAACTGTAGAGAACCAATGTTGTGTTTTACTTTCCAAGGGTAGAAGAACAGGTCTTGCTCTAACTGTTCTAGTCCAGCTATTAACCTGCCTATTTGTTCTCTTCAGGTTTTCAACCCAACAGTAACACCTCGCTGGTTGTCTGGTACCTAAAGGATTGAGTCAAGTGGATACAAATTATGGATTCAAAGTTTTTATTATTTTTTTAAGCATTCATAATTAAAATGGATTTCTTTTGTAATGTTTCCTAGTAGGTGGTGTTGCAAGTCTTTACCTGTCTTATTTCAGTTTCTCCCGAGAGCGTTACTCCTATGAGGTGGTCACTATCACACTCATGCAGACGAGGGCACAGAAGTTCTATGGTTTGCTGAAGCTCATGCAGTTGATGAGCAAATGAAGTTGGATGCAAACCACAGCTAAGTAACTCATTATAGCTGTACTATGACTTGGGGAAACGAGATTAAAGGCAGAAGATAGGAAGGTGGAGAGAGGCTTATTTCTTATGCATAACTTTATATTTTAAAAGTATTTATTTCTATTTTATGTGTGCAAGTGCTTTGCTTACGTGGTATGTGCACCTAGTGTGCACAGTGTTTGTAGAGGCAAGAAGAGGACTTTGAATCTTTTGGAACTGAAGTTACAAATGTATTGTGGGCCATCACTTGGGAACTGAAACTGCATCTTCTACCAAGAGTACCAAGCGTTCTTAGCTGCTGGTACTTGAAAGGTATATTTTTTTTTCTTTCGAGACAGGGTTTCTCTGCAGCTTTTTTAGAGCCTGTCCTGGAACTAGCTCTTGTAGACCAGGCTGGCCTCGAACTCACAGAGATCCGCCTGCCTCTGCCTCCCGAGTGCTGGGATTAAAGGCGTGCGCCACCACCGCCCGGCTAAAGGTGTATTTTTTTATTAATATATGTTCATTGTACAAATTATTATTATTATGACAATTATATATCTCTATCTATCTGTCTGTCTATCATCTATCTATCATCTATCTACCTATCTATCTATCTGTCTATCTATCTATCTATCTATCTTATACTAAAACCTTAAATAATACTGAGAAATATTTTGCATAATATCAATAATAAGTTGGGAATTATGCTAAATAATTTGGAAGCACTAACCAATTTAATTTTCAAAATAATAGTAGAAATTAGAAACCGTCATATTCACTTGACAGACAAGAAATCTGAGCCTGGCTGGAATGTCCCCATTGCCTTCTCAACACTGTGGCCTTCGATCAACCCTATCTGTTTGATGTCACCCGATTTTGAATGCCTTGCTTATTCTGTTAGGCAAGTAGGAGAATTTACACATTTTAAAAGTGGAAGCCAACTTAAGGCACAACCAGAAAACCTGTCTATGGCTGTGCAGCATTTCCCTGCTTCTGCAGAGGTAACGGCACTTCCTTTAGCGCCTGTGAATATCCAGTAATACTCAAGAAAACGTCGAGGTGCTCTTCTCTTACGCAGAGACTCCTCATCTATCTCCCTTAGTCCTAATACTAACAGCTTCTGAATTTAATAACACAAATGCTCACCTACAAATAAGGGGAAAAAAACACTTACCTTGCCACACTGCGAAGCTCTGCCTCATAACAGACCCTGGAATAAGCGGCTTTCACAGGGACGGTTACTGCCTGAGGCTGCTTGAACAGCTCCGGTCTTTTCTTGTATCTACTGCGGGACATTTAAGTTGGCTGCTAATGCTGGTTACAATCAACCCTTCAACAGGGTCTCACTTAGGCTTTGCAAGAAGGCGACAAAACAAAATCAATGTTAAAATGTCAAAGGGAAAGGCTCACCGTTGAATTCTGCTTTGCTCCGCTCACCCATCTGAAACCAAAGGTGCCCTTTACCGCACATACTGGAGGATTCAGCGGGTGGAGCTAGAGGCTACAGCCATCATTTCCCATCTAAGTTCCTTTTAAGAGGAAACACAGGCAAATTTCTGAGTCGACTTTGTTCTGACAAGTCTCCTTGAGGCAAGGTCACCATAATTGTCACCCACGTTTTTCTGTCGTCTTGTCAGATGAATCCGTGAAATTCGCAGATTAACCCAAGTCCCTCACTCAGGCATTCTAAATGCCAAGTGTTCAAGTGTAACAAAAAATTACACATCTGGTAATTCTGCATGTTATTTATAGCCTTTCTGATAGAGGCATAATTGATTCAGAAATGTAATTTACAGCTTGGCATCTCCGTTTCAAAGCCTCAATTCCATGACATCCACCGAGAGTAATCTCAACATTTGTGGGGAAGCAGAGATAATAATTGGAAGGAATTTTTTGCATGATAGCCGCATGCTTCTGCATAAAGTTTTCCTTGCTCCTTGTCTTTCATTTGCAGAGTGGGCCATATTCATGTCAGCCACACACTTTTAATTCCGCGGGTGAATTATGGAGCCATAAATGGGGTGTAAAGTTGATCAACAAACCCTAGAGTGCCGGCGAGCATCTGAGGCAAGTTTCTTTTGCCCCTTATTTTTAATTGCAGTCCTCATAAGAAAGCCCTTTCTAATTTAACTAGGCAATTGTTCTCTTTAAAGGGAACAGTTGTTATTTAAAGCCACTTTGAGAACCACTCAGGAATGCTGGAAATTTTGTTTTATCCAAGAATAGTGACAAAATGACTTTCCTTTTGTCCCAATTTCCTTCCCCCATTGTTTTAAAATATAAAACTGATGGTTTATGTGATTTAAACTACTCTTTATTTCTTGTGCATATTTTTGGGAAAAATAAGCTTGTATGTGTGTGTGTGTGTGTGTGTGTGTGTGTGTAAACAATTTCTTCTAGCTAGTGTGGTCCTACATAAGTTTTATTGAAATAATTTTAGATATATTAACATTTACATCCAAATACTGCAATTATCCTAGTTCTTATCATATGTATTAAATCTTTATAAAGTAAGTTTACTTAAGTTCTGAGGTTAATTCATTTTGCGTTCTCTTTAGCTTTACCGGTCTACTCAGGTGTATGGGAGGTTTGTCAGTGGAATTCATAACCTAGAAGCTACTCTAGGAATTTCAAGAGGCCCCTGACTATTCATTAAGTCATAGTTTCTGGCTTTGCACTTGGTTCACTGGCTTTCTGTGCTGCCGTGAATTCTAGTGTTTGAATAGTGTTGCTGCCCACTAACCTCAAACGTTAGCTCTGTCCTGAGAGTTCAGGCCTGATGTGTCGTCTCTGCTCATTA